>NW_028258147.1:29569318-29872348 GCF_053883595.1 Heterocephalus glaber
AGTGAAGCACGGGCAGCCATGTGAATGTTACAGCATGCTAAGAAATACTGCATATTTTCTCAATGTTCTAGACAGTACCTTTAAAGATTATATGATAATAACAATGCCTTTTTATATTTTGATCTGTGACATTTTTAACATACTCATATCCTTTTTGTACTACACTGATGAAGTTGAGAGGGGCCATATATCCCATCCTTTTGGTTGAGAGCTGACAGTTTGCACTATGCTCCGTATCCCCACATGATGCTGGGGCTTTTCCAGCTACCATACTGTCTCCTGTTGTACCCCACTGCTAAATCTGACTTGACTTGTTGCTGTATTTATACGTTGTCTTTAGTAATCTTAATTTGATGAAAACAAAAACCTTGAGTATCTTTCTCAAATCTGATCTTGCCAAGTCTGGCAGTGCACAGTTGTAGTCCTAGTACTCGGGAAGCAGAGGCAGGAGGCAAGACCCTGTCTCAAACAACAAAAAGTCTGATCTTTCCTCCAGTCTTTCACATCTTGCTTTTCCTACCCAGTTGATGAAGTCAGAAATATAAAAATTGCTCTTTAATTCTGTATTCTCTTAGTATCCAATCCATTGGCAAGCCAGTCAACTCTTTCAAAACATGTTCCGTGTAGTTGATAGCACTTCTTGCCTACTCAATATCCAGTCCCCCTTCCTCTTTCCTAGCAAAACTTCATCCCCACTTAAAGTATCCATCTTTCTTTCATATAGGACTTGTGACTCAAGGCAAGCCAACACCAACACCATTCCCAGCTCAGGGCAAGATGGGGCTCAGTCTTCAGACAATCCTGCTGACTTCCTTTCTTCTGCAAGTAGTTAGATAAGGGATACACAGATTTAAATAACTTAGAGCCAGTGAAGTTGGCAAGGGCAACTGGCAAAAAGGAGTTCTGCCTCAAAAATAGTCACATGAAGTCAAATTCTGAATATAAATTTGGGAGTATCTAATCTTAATTGCTAGTAACAAATAACAACCCTTCTAGGTTGAGGATCAGGATGATAAGATTTGAAAGTATAGGGCTGTTTGATGATTTCATCGAGCCTGCTCTAGGACTAGGCCTGTAAAATAAACCTGCAGATTTCCTTAGGTTGGGTATTTGGTTATTTGTAGGCAGAATATTTTAACAGATAATATCCAGAATCCATCTAGTGTTAGTATCCTACTTTAACCATCATTGCTCACTAGGTTCTAGTACAATGATCACCTAACTAGTTTCTCTACTTCTTTTTCTGTTTTATAATCTCTTTTGGAAGAAACATGGGTCTTACTAAAATTTAGGTTGTGTCAAGCTTTTTCTTAAATACTCTCAGTGCTTCTTAAAGTTGTGTAAAATCTCAACTGCTTATAAAGTCCAGACTGATCTGGCTTCTGCCTACTATTGACATATATCACTTGATTCTCAGTAGTGTTGTAGTTTGGGCATTTCTGAAAGGGAAATCAAAGATAAATCACTGGCAGATAAAAGTGAAGCTGTTCTTCCTACAAATGGTAAATAATAAAACAAGGGCAGTTCATCAGTAGCATCTGTTATATACATAGCTGATATGTCTTCAGATTTGCTATAAAGCAAATCTTGAAACCATTTATCAGGAGATCAAGAAAGTTTGGTATCAGCAGCATAGACCAGAAAACAGTGGTAAAACTTAAGGTAAAACTTATACTTTTATCTACATTAATGTTCATAAATAAATAAAGATGACTAACAGGGATGTTGGAATTTTTTAAACAACATCAAAAACATAGACTCACGGGACATTTTATGTATGAAACCCATAGTCCAAGTTAATCGCAATGTGTCTTCATGATTTCAGTAATAATATTTCCAAGTAGAGGAATGAACAGAATGCAGGTTTTATAAGAAGAGCAATTGCTTCTCTCTGCTAAGCTAAGAAAGTAATGACCATTAACCACAGAGATGGCAATCTGTATTTGTCATTTAATATTTTTTAGTAAATTTACCTTCGGTGGTTAAAAAAATGGCATACACCAAATTGCTTTGGCTTTCAGAGACAGGCATTCTGAAGTAGGACTTTAGGAAAAAACATAGAAGATGACTTACTAAAATATCAAAATTATAAGCAGAATTAAAATCTATGTTAGAGGGTTTTTTCATATTTCAGAATTTATTAAGTCTTGTAAAACATTTTGAAGCCTAAATTTTCACTGTCTAATATAATAATCTTAGTCCAAATATTACTAGTCTGTAATGTAGGGGATTTTATTTTTGAAATTAAAGTTAATTGGTAGACTCAAAATTGGCTTTAAGTCATTTGAATACTTTTCCATGGAAAGCTTTTTCTTTAATTTTTCTTATCTGAATGAAATTGGTAATATAATTTTAAGACTACTTCAAAGTATAGAAAAGTCTAGAGATAGGAATTAGACTGATGTCAAACAATGTTGCCAGGAATGTGTGGGAGAAGGTGCAAACATGGGGCTCCAGGCATCGCTCTGTTGTTTCAGTCAGAGTATTTTGACCTTTTTGTTTGTTTTAGACATTGGAATTCAATGTAAGATTTCATTTGAAAAACTGATTCTTCTGCCCTTCTTTTAAAGTTTGATAACAGTGATCTAGATTTTCTACAATATTGGCAATTTCTCCTAAATATCACCAAGTAACTTAGATTTTACTTTCTGTCCAGATTCAGGGTATAGCCACTTCATACTGTGAAAATTATAAACATTTTTTTCCAAGTTTGCTGACTCTGTATTTGTGATTATGATGTTAGACTTACAGAATTGGACAGATTCTTAAAGAGCGTCTACCTCTACTACTTCATTTTATAGATGAAATGAACCCAAAGTGGTTATGACCCATCCCCAAGGTCACACTGGGAAGAAGCAAGAAAAGATTCTAATCTAATACTCTTACCATTGCATTGAGCCTTCTCTTTTAGAGATTCTATTTCATCAATTTTGAATATGGACTATTTGCTAGGTATTAGTAAGTATAAATGGCATAAAGGAAAGGATGAAAACAACACCTATTCAAAATATTTAAGGAGTAGCTATTATGCATCAAGTACTATACTACTTACTAAAATTAGTCTGATAATTTAGAGATGAAAATTCTACATGTGTGTTTTTAAATTGGTTAATGAATGTTAAATAGATGGGACCTAGTTTTTAGGGTTAAAATAATTTTTTTAATACATAGAGGACATTGGTTTCATATTGGCCAGAGACACAGCCTGTATGTGGATAACCACACTCAGATTACCTTATGGTAATACCACTACCACCTCCTTTCCCCATTCTATTCAATCCCTTTGTTTTTCTACAGTCACTAGTGAGACCAAAATTCAGGGTCTTCTGTCCAGCCCTGATGGAAGACTGAAAGCCTATGGCTAGTATTAGACCAATTCAACTCTTTTTCTTGGGACTTCTGTCTCAAGCAGAGAGAAACAAAGTTAAGGGAAAACTGCCACGATTCCTTCAGCTGAGACCACTGAATAGTTTCTGAGGCCCTTTCCCTATCAGAGCATCTTGGATCCTATCCTTTTAAAACTTAGCTCTTCAGCATCATCATAGATTCTTATAATTCTCTCATTTCCGATAAATCAATAATCAGAGTTGGTCTGTGCTGCTTGCAACCAGTTTACCCCAATGGATACCTATAGCTGCCTGTGAAAGATTCTAAAACTCTTTGTCGATTGCAAGAACACAAACTTCTAGAAAAGAACAGGATTTGTGAAAGTTTAGGCTTTTTATCCAAAACCTGAGTCATCGTACCAAGAAAAGATGACCTGAACCCCTAAGTAAACCTTTTCAGCGCTTTGTTACATTAACAAGCTTGGTATCAGGAGACCTGTTATACAATAAAGATAATTTCCTTCCCTCACTTATCTTCTCCCCATTTAGACTTCATAAGAAGCCGTCCTGGGCCTCTTAGGGCTGTGAAGCACTGTCATCCTGTTCCCAGTGTTCATTTTGATCTGCTAAAGTACCATTGCGCTGACCCTCTGCTGAGTGCTGTTGACCTTGTTCACTGATTGCTTTTAGTGATTCCCTTCAGTGATTGATGGAACTGACTGGACAATAATGAAAACAGAGCTGATTCACTTTATCTTAGCAGGATTAAAGCCTGAAAACAAATCTAATTTTCTTTTATGGGGAAAAAAAGTAGGAACAAAAGATTTTGATCAGTGTCTTAAAGTAACATGAAAGGAAGACTAGAGGATTTAATATGGTAAAAGAAACCTTTGCAAAGGAAAGGAAGCATAACTGTTAAGATTCCTAATGGAAGGAGTGGTGGCTCTCTAATTTCCTTTTTAACAATAAATGGGTTCACATGCTAGGCATGGTATATACTAGCCCACATTACCTCTGGATAAATTTATGTTCTAAATTGGGAGGAAATGACAGGAGGGAAATGTAAAACAATCATGGGGAAATTGAAGAAGTCAGAATAGAGCATTGGGCAGCATAAATTGAAATCTTAATCTTTCCATGATGTTTCTCTGTAAAAATAACAGAAAATGTAGCTTATAGGAATTAAAAGAAAGTAAATTTCTCAGTTCTTTTGCATTTTTTACCATTGTTGATGAATGTAAATAGGTTAACTATTAAATACTATAGCATAGAACCAGGTATTAATATTTGTAAGTATCTTTAATTTCCAGTCCTTTTAATAATTGAATCTAACTTATGGGTACCTGAGATTGTATTGGCCCTATCTTAGGAGAACTGCTGCAAGAATATCCTTTCTTCATTCCTACTTGTTTTTTTTTTGCAAGAGTATATAGATGGTTCAATCATTCAATCAATAGACAGAGAGAAAGGAAACAATAAATAGACCAACATAATGTCGTTGCATTACTGTAATCATAGTTTCAGTGTCACTGACTTAATCTTTGACCTGTTTCACAGCTGGAAAATGGGGACGTGTGGGTCAGGGTCAGGGCCACTAACAGACTTTACAGTGTCTCTGGCTAAATTGAGGATGTTGTTCCTTCCTTCAGCCTCATGACCTGGGCAGTAGGGTTCAGGCCAGATTTCGATTTCCCCAGTTTTGTTTTGTTTTCTGGATTCTCTTATGTAGAGTATAACCTACGTAACTGTGCATAGCAGCCCTGGTATAAGTTGTTGGTTGCCTACAAAGAGAACAACCCTAAATATTTTAGACCAAAGAAGAACTAATTGGCATGGTGTTGTGGTCACGAGGAAACTGACAAAGTGACAGAATCTAGGGTCACTTTAGCATTAGGACCAAGGTTTCACCTCAGGAGTTGAATGGTCCTCAGATCCCAATTGATGCTGCAGTGGATTTGACCTCTCTTCCTTTGCATCGCTTAGTATTTACAGTATCTTCTGTATTTCTACTTTTTCTTTTTTGCCTTCCTACCTGCCTGCCTGCCTTCCTGCCTTCCTGCCTTCCTGCCTTCCTGCCTTCCTGCCTTCCTTTACAGGCACTGGCATAAATGGCAAAGACATGATCCTCACAGTCAACAATGTTGTCTTTGGAGTAGATGAAGTGCTAGTTCCCCAGGCTCCTGTATGATCCAGAACCCTTCACATGACCCAACCCTGCCATGCAGTATCTTGGTGCTTATTATGTATAGGCCTTCCAGAGTGGGAGAATATCATAGCGATTCTATTTGTTGGTTCTTGCCCAAAACTCTGCTGATTTTCCTCTTAGATGTGATTTTTTTCTTGCCTTTAAATTTCCTGTCTACAAAATTTCTGACCTAGCACATAGTTCAGTGGAATTTCTCTTTCCTCAATGTTAATATTCACATTATGAAACCAAAACTTCTTACTGGCATATATATTCTTCTTTTGATGGACTGATGTTCACTCCTTTTGATTGATTCATGTATTAAATATCTACATAAACTTGTGAAAATACAAACAGACCATTGACACAAATTGAGTTCTTGGTACTACCAAATTCAAAGGGTTGGGATGCACAGGAAGGAGTAGAGAGCCATGTATTCGTGAGCACTAGTAATTTCCAGCTGAGTGGACATAAGGGTGACTTGGGAGCTGGAATATTCCAAGAAGAGAAAAATTCCTAGATAAAGGTCTGGAAGTAGGATTATGGTTAGCATTCTGCACTGTTAGGTCATAAAAGGTTGTGCTATTTCCTGTACCAACACAGCAGTATACACTTGAAGTGACAATTTATTGTTTTGGTTACTAGAATTCAATGGAAAGTTATATCTTTTATGTTAAAAAAACTTCTGAATTTTATAGTCCTAGATGAAAGACAGATAACAAATCATAGTTATTAATTAATGGTAAGTATGATAACTATATCATATGCATTTTCTCATTTAATTCTAAGTACTGCTTATCCCCATTTTACAAATGAAGAAATAGAAGCCAAGTCATTTACATCACTTCACCGAGCTGATAAGGATGTTCCATAATTCCATTGTAGCTTTTGAAATGAAAAACCATTGTTACTAAAACTTCACTGAAACACTGGAGCCAAAATCAAACTCTGAAAGCCAGCTATCCCAGAAAAGTTATATAAAAGAGATCAAACCTGGACTTGCATCTTACTGCTGACTTCCAATTCTAACCTTTTTTAAAAGAAGGTTGTTTATTAAAGGCATCTTAATTTCTCTAGCTGTAAAAGAGCTGTGAATATTGTAGTCATTGAAATCAGTGAGGCCTTCTATTCTCTTGACATCAACATGAATGTAGCTCATAATGCCAAAAATAATGTGTGTGGCTTAATCAATGCAGAAGTGAAGAACAAGAGTCTTAGTGCAGCTGTACTGATTTGACAGTTTCCTGGAATCAACAGGGAGTAGGGAGTATGTGTTCCCATGTGGCAAGCTACTGGATTTCCTCCACTGTATTGCAGGTTATAAACACTTTCTTCCATTGATGTTTATTAGAAAGTAATGCAAAGCAGATTGCAGGGCTTATTCTTTGTGGACATTGTATATCAGGGATATTGTATGCACTCCTTGTGCCAGGCATGATGGAATCCTTGCAGGTTAAGCCTCAAATCCTGTTCTGCCATTTTAATAATTCCATTGACTTAACCTTTATATAGATGAAGTGTATAATTTAATCAGTGAATACTTTGCTCCTTTGTGCTTGGGGAAAGAATGCTTCAGGTTAGAAATTTGGTCTGTGATCTGTCTCAGGTGATGATACAAAAGGTTTAACTTAAACACAAACACTAGTTCGCACAGGGACATGATCCAGATGGTTTTGTATTTGATTACACCATCCTCCATCTCCCAGGTATCTAGAGCCTTTTTTCTGTTTTCTGCCATCTGTCAGTACACTTGAGTGAGGACCTTAATCACCTAGGCTATCAACAGGTTACGTTTATTTTTTTTCACCTTCTCTTTCATTGGGTGGTAGTATGACACAAGTATACTATAAAACAGTATCTAGTTTTCCATTGTATTCTGTTTTCCCCAGAGTTAAGAAGTACTTTAACACTAAGGCTAGGACATTTGCCCATGTAATTCCAGTCTTTGTGGCAAATAAATTTTTTTATCTTATCTCATTTATTTTTTAAAATTAATTTTATTGGTACGTTTTAGGTATATAATATAATGACATTCATCATTGGAAATTTGCACCTTTACATAATCTCTCTTGGTTCTTATTCTTTTCCCATTCCCCTGCCCTCCTTTCAACGTCTCCATCCATCCCTATTTACAAAGACTTTGTTTCCATTTTTTCATTTTCTCATATTAATTCCATTCCCTTCTTTCCTTTCCCCTACCTCTCCCCCTTCCCCTTCCCCTTAGCCCCTTTTCTTCCAATTTAACATTATCTGTTATAGCTTTGAGTCCTTCTTTACACTTTCAGTTTCTCACACTAGAGAAACTATTCAGTATTTACACATGTGTCTCCTATTTATTTCACTTAAGAATATCACCTCAATGTGCATCCATTTAGATATAAATGTCTCTAATTTCTCATTTTTAAGGTTATGGCTGAGTAGTATCTGAATTTATAAAAAAACACATTTTCTTTATCCAGTCTCCAGTTGATGGGCAATGGGGCTGCTTCCAAGTTTTAACTATTACCAGTTGTGCTGCTATGAACATGGGTACACATATATCACTGTGGTATGATTCTTTTAATTCTTTGGGGAAGATATCCAGCAGGGCAATAGCTGGGTGAAATGGGACTTCCAGTCCTAGTTCTTTGAGGTTTCTCCATACTGATTTCCGCAGTGGTTGCACCAGTTGACACTCCCACGAGCAGTGAAGGAGGGTTCCTCTTTCCCCACAGCCCTGCCAGCATTTGGTGTTGGTTGATTTCATGATAGCAGCCATTCTTTCTGGGCTGAGGTGAAATCTCAGCATTGTTTTCATTTGCATCACACAAGTGACCAGTGATGTTGAACATTTTTTCATATATTTATTTGCTATTTCTACTTCTGTGACTGAGAAATGTCTGTTCATTTCAGATGCCCATTTTCAGACTGGGGCTTTAAATTTAGGAGGTCTGTTTTTTTAAGTTCTCTATAGATTCTAGATAGTAGAGCTTTGTCTGAGGAACAGCAGGTGAAAATTTTTTCCCACATTGTGGATTGTCTCTTCACACTGTTGGGGGGTTCTCTTGGTGTGCAGAAGATTTTTAATAAGAAGAGATCCCACTTGTTGATTGTTTGTGCTAGTTCACGGGCAACTGAGGTTTTGTTCATAAAATCTTTTCCTACACCAATGTCTTCAAGAGTTCTACCTAACCTCTCTTCCAGCCAATTCAGCGTTTCTGTTTTAATATTTAGATCTTTGATCAGTTTCGATTTTAGTTTAGTGCATGGTAAGAGATATAGATCTAGTTTTAATCTTTGGCAAGATGAAACACAATTTCTCCAGCACCATTTATTAAAGAGGCTATCTTTCCTCCAGTGAGGGGGTTTGGCTCCTTTCTCAAAGATGAGGTGGCTGAGTGTGTCCAGAGTTGTTTCTGCATCTTCTAATCTGTTCCACTGGTCCTCAGGTCTGTTTCTTTGCCAGTACCATGCTGTTTTTATCACAGTAGCTTTGTAGTATAATTTCAAGTTGGGGGTTGTGATACGCCTGCCACGTCTCTGTTGCCTAGAATTGCTTTTGCTATTCTGTGTCTCTTTTTGTTCCAAATGAGCTTTTGGATTGTTTTCTCAAGGTCCATGAAGTATGCTGGTGGGATTTCAATTGGAATTGCATTGAATCTACATAGCAGTTTTGGAAGTATGGCCATTTTCACTATATTGATTCTTCCTACCCAGGAGCAAGGGATGTCTTTCCATTTTCTGATATCATCTTCAATCTCTCTTTTCAGAGTGCTATAGTTTTCAGAGAAGAGGTCTTTGATTTCTTTTGTTATGTTGATTCCTAGGTATTTCAGTTTTTTGGATGCTATTGTGAAAGGAATTGTTTGCCCTATTTCTGTCTCAGTGAGTCTGTTGTTCATGTAGAGGAAAGCTACTGATTTTTGTGTTTTGACCTTGTATCCAGCTACTTTACTGAATTTGGTTAACTCCAGAAGACTTTTGGTGGAGAGTATCATGTCATCTGCAAATGACAATTTGACTTCTTTGTTTCCTATCTTTATTCCTTTCATTTCTTTTCCTTGTCTAATTGCTGTGGCAAATGTTCCCAAACTATATTGAACAGGAGTGGTGATAGTGGACATCCTTGTCTTGTTCCTGATTTTAGTGTGAAGGATTTCAATTTTTGACCATTTAGTATGATATTGGCTGTTGGTTTTTCATAGATGGCTTTTATCAGTTTGAGGTAGAAGCCATCTATTTCAATTTTTTGTAGGGTTTTTATCATAAATGCATGTTGGATTTTGTCAAATGGTTTTTCTTTTTTTTTGGTACCAGGGATTGAACTCAGGTTCTTGCACTTGCGCAGCAGTCGGCAAAACCACTGAGCTAAATCCCCGACCCTGTCAAATGCTTTTTCTGCATCTATTGAGATGATCATATGGTTTTTGTCCCTGGCTCTATTGATACAGTGTATTACATTGATTGATTTGCATATGTTGAACTATCCCTGCATCCGTGGGATGAATCCCACTTGATCAGGGTGTATGATCTTCTTGATGATCTTCTGCATTCTGTTTGCCAGTATCTTATTAAGGATTTTTGCATCTATGTTCATTAGTGACTTTGGCCTATAGTTCTCCTTTTTGGTTGGGTCTTTCTCTGTTTTGGGGATCAAGGTGATGCTTGCTTCCAGGAATGAATTTGGGAGTATTGCTTCCCTTTCAATTTCATTGAATAGTTTAAACAGTAGTGGCAGCAGTTCCTCTCTAAATGTCTTGTAGAATTCAACAATGAAGCCATCAGGGCCCAGGCTTTTCTTAGTTGATAAGTTTTTAATTACATTATCAATTTCATTGGTTGATATTGGGTTGTTCAGAATTTTTAGGTCTTCTTTGTTCACCTTTGGTAATTCATATGTATCTAGGAATCTGTCCATTTCTTCTGTGTTTTCCATCTTATTGGCATATAGGTTCTGGAAGTAGGTATTGATGATCCTCTGGATTTCTGCTGGGTCTGTTGTAATTTCACCCTTTTCATTCCTAATTGCATGGATTTGGGCCTTTTCTTTCCTTTTTCTGATAAGGTTGGCTAAGGGTTTGTCAATTTTGTTGATTCTTTTGAAGAACCAACTCTTGGCTTCATTGATTTTTTTGTATTGTTCTCTTAGTCTCCATTGCATTGATTTCTCCTCTGATCTTTATAATTTCCTCCCTTGTATGAGCTTTGGGGTTGTCCTGCTCTTCTTTTTCTAGAAGCTTGAGGTTCAGCATCAGGTTGTTTAATTGGGCTCATTCTGTTTTCCTAATATGCATATTCACTGCTATGAATTTCCCTCGTAAGACTGCTTTCATTGTGTCCCATAAATTCTGATATGTTGTATTGTCATTGTCATTTAATTGAAAGAACTGTCTGATTTCTTCTTTAATATCTTCTGTGACCCATTGGTTATTCAGAAGTATGTTGTTCAATTTCCACATGGTTTTGAAATTTTTCAAGTTTCTTTTGCTATGGATCTCCAATTTCATCACACTATGGTCTGATAATATACAGGGGATAACTTCAGTTCCTTTGCACTTACTTAAACATGTTCTATGAGCAAGTATGTAGTCTATTTTGGAGAACGACCCATGTGCAGCTGAGAAGAATGTGTATTCTGATTTTGTGGGCTGGAATACTCTGTAAACATCTCGTAAGTTCATTTGTTCATAAGTTTGATTGTATTTCAGTACTTCATTGTTTATGTTTTGTCTAGTTGATCTATCTATTGTGACAGTAGGGTATTGAAGTCCCCCACTACTGTTGTATTAGTGCTTATTTGATTTTTCATGTCCTTTAGTATTTGTTATATATTTGGGCGCACTAGCATTTGATTCATATGTGTTTAAGATGGTCATCTCTTCCTCTTGGATTTTTCCCCTTACAAGGATGTAGTGTCCTTCTTTGTCTCTCTTAATCAGTGTTGGATTGAAATCCACTTGATCTGCAAAGAGGATAGCTACTCCTGCTTTTTTTGGGGTTCCCATCACATGGAGTATTGTTTTCCACCCTTTAACTTTCAGTCTATGAGTTTCTTTTTGAATTAAGTGTGTTTCTTGTATGCAGCATATTGTTGGATCTTGCTTCTTGACCCATTCTGCCAGTCTGTGTGGTTTTTTTTTTTTTTTTCTTTGTACCAGGGATCGAACTTGGGTCCTTGTGCTTGCACAGCAGGGAGCGAAAGAATCTATGTCTTTTGATTGGTGAATGTTGACCATTAACATTCATGGTTATAACTTATACATATTGACTTATCATTGTCCTGACTGTTTCTTGTTGTTGGATTCTCCCTCTTTGGGTTTAATTTCTTGTCGTGCCAGATGGATTCATTCTGCTGGGCTTCCTAGGGTTGTGATCCTTGTTGTCTTTTCCTAGGATATTGTCTAAAATTTTTTGGAGTGCTGGTTGGTGTTCATGAAGTTCCTAAGGTGCTCTTTATCATGAAAGTATCTTATTTCTCCATGAATTTTGAAAGATAGTTTTGCAGGGTACATCATTCTGGGTTGGAGGCTTTTTTCCTTGAGGATTTGGAATACATCATTCCAAGCCCTTCTTGCCATGAAGGTTTGGATTGAGAAGTCTGCTGTGATTCTGATGGGCTTTCCTTTGTATGTGATTGGTTTCCTTTCTCTAACTGCTTGTAGAATTTTTTGTTCTTCTGTTGGTTTTCTGGAATCTTAACAATTATATGCCTATGTGTAGATTTTTTTTTTTTTTTTGATCAAGGCTAGTTGGATTCCTATATGTGTCACTTATCTGTATGTCAAGTTCTTTTCCCCTGCTTGGGAAGTATTCTGCCATCACTTCTGTGACCAGATTTTTTATGTCATCTGAATTCTCTTCTGTTTCTTCATTGACTCTGATCAGTCTTATGTTATTCTTCTTTACATCGTCTAGCAGCTGCTGGATTGATTTCTCATGTTCCCTTATAATTTTAAAGAAATTTTTCTTTTGTTGGTCACTAATTACAATCCTGTCTTCTATATCTGAAATTCTGTCCTCACATTGGTTCATTCTGGTGCATAAACTTTCACTGGAGTTTGTAATCTCATGTAAATCCATTTGTATCTGTTTTATGGATTCCATTTTTTCCTGTGTTGGGATTCCATCATGTTTCTCAGCTCCTCTATTTTTTTTATCATGTCCTCTCTTGCTTTATTAATCCTGTCTTGCACTATGGGCACAATTTCAGCTGTTATCTGAGAAATTATTTCTGATTTCATTTGTCCCAGATCCTCTTTTGTTGCCAGTTCAGGGAGTCCAGGTTGTTGAGTATCAGATTGTTCCATCTCCTTTCCCTTTGATATTGCTTTAGGTTATCTGGAAGTCTGATTTTGAGGCTTGTTCACATGTCTTCTCATTTCACTGGGTGTTGGGGGCTTTGTGTGCTGCTGGCAGCCACATGGCTCACCTCTTCAGTGCTGGGGGCGATGGTCCAGTGGCCGGAAGGTTCACCCCTCTGTGCAGGGGTGGGGGGGCAGTTCTGCTCCTCAGTGCCTGGGGCAGTGCTATGTTGGCCCTGAAGGTTCTGATCTCATTTAATGAGTTAGAATTTGATGCATTTTCTTCTATTATTTGTTGTAATCATGAACTCTAGATTTCATTTTTACTTCTTCATTATAAATAATGAATTATTTTTTATTAATTATAGATTATTGATATTGGAAATTTAAAATTAACCAAAACAAGAAATTAACAAAAATATAGAAGTGGTTTAAATGATAATCCTTCAAATGAGAGTCACCTGACTTATTTCTGGTTCTGGTATTTACTAATTGTGTAACCTTTGCACATTACTTATCCTTTTTAAGTAAGCCATATCTGTAAGGAGGTAGGGAACCAGGTAACTTTCACAGTCACTGTAAGATTAATGAGACAATTGTGTATAGCCCTTAACATAATATCTGGCAATCTATAAATGTTCAATAAAGAGTGATCATTTTCATTATTATTTGTGCCACTGTTTTTAATATAACTTTAAATGCCAAAGAAATGAAATAATGCAATGAATTTCCTAAAGATACTAATCTCATATGCATCTGGAATTGTTATTTCAAGTGGATTTATTAAAAATATTTTCATTTTAGAGAGATACCACTTAGTGAATATAATTTTCACTCACAGTAGGTCAGGCCACTTCGCTCATATGTCCTGTGGCAAAGGAAGTATATTCTTTTCTGTGATGCTTTCTATTAAGTACATCAAGCTTATATCAGCAACTTGGAAAAAGGTTCAACAAATTACAGGTTGAAGACCAAATCCTGCCCCGTCTGTTTTTATATAACCAGAGAACTAAGAAAGGTTTGTATATTTTTGTAAGTGGTGGAAAAAATTTTAAGTATTATTTTGTGATTGAGAAAAATTATATGAAATTCAAATTTCAGTGTCCATAAGTAAATTTTAATGAAATTCAGCCACAATCATTTATTTATCTATTGTGTATGGCAGTTTTCAATAAGGAGAGTTGAGTACATGTATTTGTGACATGCATGACATGCAAAGCCTAAAATATTTAGTATCTAGCCCTTTACACAAAGTTTCTTGACCCTTGGCTCAGAATAATAAAAGCATGAGCTTTTCGGAATCTGTCATTTTGAGTTGAAAACTAGGATTGGAATAACAAGTACTATGGCACAAACTGGATGGCTTAATACAAAAAGTCATTATCTCACAGTTACAGAAAATAGAAGTCTGAAATTCTAGAAGTCTGAAATGAAGGTACAGTAAGTATCTGCAGAGCCATGCTCCTTCTCAAACCTGAGAGAATCTTTCCTTGCCTCTTCCTAGTTTCAAATGGTTTCCTGGCAATTCTTGACATTCTTTGGCCTGCAGTTCATAAGTCTGATTCTGCCTTCATCGCCACATGGTGTTCTCCCTATGTCTCTGTCTTTAAATGGCCACCTTATTATAAGGACACCAGTCAGAATGATCGGAGATCCACTTTGCCTCTTCATTTTAGCTAATTGTATCCACAAGGACTCAATTTCCAAACATGGTCACATTCTAAGGTACTAGGTGGTCAGGATTTCAACGTATCTCTTTTGGGAGAGAGAGGAGGAAGAAAAACTGAAGTCCTCAGTACTACAATTATTTATTTAGAGCAGCAGGAAAGAATTAAGTATAATGAAGTTTCTTTCTTTTTTATATATATTTTAGTTGTTAATAAGCCATCCTAGGAAACAGAATTGAATGTATTTACAACCTGTTCTGTGGCAAGACTTTAATATTTTACTAAACTCTCAAAGTTTACATTGTTATTCAGAATGACATGCACACAAATCAAGGCTAAAGAGGAAAAAATGGGAACATAAATTGTCATTTAAGTACTTTCAAAAATAATATATGCTAACTGAATTTTTTTGTTTCTCAATGACTGTAACTTTTATAAGCTATAGAAATTGAAGTTTAAAGTTATTTCTTTTTTAAAGTTACTCTAAAAGTAGTATTTGACAGTGTGTTCCCACCTCTGTTAGGTCTATTAAAGCTTTATGCAAGAAACTAATAGAATTTGTTAAAGTATCATTAAAATATGGAGTGTGGAAAAGGATCTCTTTAGAACTTTAGTAATAGAAACATGACAGATCAAAAAAGATATTGATATTATGCAAGGACAAGAAGAGACAGAAAAGTTTTAATCAAGTGTTATTTGCCTGTGAATACCCAACTATATTCTTTACAGTATTTTTCAAATGGTATCAGATGCTTATGTTATGGTGAAGCCTGAGTGGTGGGACTAAAGAAAGCCACCAGTGTGATTCTGCAGTGTTGTTGTGGGCTGATCCAGGCTTTTTGGTTTAATGTTTTGGAAGATGCTTCTTCTTCCATTAGCTGGCACTAAGGCAGTTGGGCATGTGGCTCAAAAACCATAGGGAAAAGCACCCCCGAGTGAACCTTCAGCTGTGATAGTCAGCCATCCAAACCCTAAAATAATCCCAAGATTAAATGATTATGCTTTGAAGGAAAAAGCTGACAATAGCTTTGTTATACAGAAAGTTCCAAGTTTGCTGACTCTGAGGTAATTAATCATCTGACATATGTCTTTGAAGTTGATGGAAGGAAGGAAAAATTACCCCATTTGACTGATAGAAAAACTGAGACAAGAGCAGCTAACTTGCATGTGGTTACCCAGGGAATAGTTGGCTGAGACTCCAGGATTCCTGACTCCAAATTCATTGCCATAACCACCAGACTGAAACCAGCCGCCAAAGGCTATAATTTGGTCTCGAGGCTGTGGCAATAGTAAGAACCACAATAGTGAGGGAAACACACTGTAAGGAGGACCTTGAAAATCTCTCAAGAGAATTATGCCTCTTTATCTACGTTGATTATGCAATGATTCGGATAAATGAATATTCCTTCCCCCACCACATTCATTGCTTTGGATTAGGCTGAGTCCCCCTTAGGAAACTGGGAATATTTGTCTCACATTACAGTTCCAGTTTTTAAACCAATTGTATTGAGTTTATGATACATGAATCAATATGTTAACATTATCCTTTGTATTTGGCAGAAGTAATATGAGTTGTAATGGAAACAGTATTTGAGAAAATTCTCTCTAGAGAGGAGAGAACTGGAGACTTGGAAACCAGGAAAGCAAACTTCTTGGGGCCACGGGGGTGATCTGGATAGGCCCCAGTGTAGATGATCAGCAGGGATCTAAGTAGGCAGAGTCCCTGCATCACTGTTTCTAGGAGGCAGGCAGGAGGAGTGTGAGTAAAAAGTATGGTCGAAGGAAGGCCTATGAGTACCAGACTGAAGTCCTGGAAGGAGAGCCTTGGGCATTTCAGGGGTTGAACTTTGGGGTTGAGGTGCAAAACATAGGTTTCTATGGCAGCATTCTGGCTATTTTAAAAAAAGTTAACCATTACTCCATTGGAACAAGAATACCAGTAACAACAGCCATTATATCATTAATAATAATTATACTATATCTACTCTTTGTTGAGTACCCTCTACACTGGATATTGTTACTCCTTTTTATGTATTCTTTCCATTCCTCACTAAAACCTTTTATTGTAGGGTTTAATTCTTACATTTATGGATATGGAAATTGAGGCTCAGAGGGGTTAGCTGGCTTGCTGAATGTGAATGTCACAGTGATATATCAGATGGTGAAGTGTGTGAACTGGGACTCCAATGTCATTGGCCGTGCTATGTTCATTCTTACTGGAATAGGGGACACATTAGGGCCTCAGTTCATAGGCACAAGGTGATAAGTAAGTTTCTAGATGCAAGGCTGATGACAAACCATTAATGTGTCTCTGGTCCTAAATAGTAAGCCTTAGATTTGTCTTCAAGGAAGAATGACTAGAGTGAGAAATTGAGGTTGCTAAGCAGATACTCATCCATATTTAATTTGGTCCTTCCCCACAGCTTTTCTTCACTGTTAGTGGGTAAATGCATGGACTTTGAAGTCATATGAACTTGATTTGAAATTGTGTTTCAGATGCTGACTAACTGCATGGTTATGGCTAAGTTACTTAATTAACCTCTGTGAGCCCTAGCTTCCTCATCTGCAGAGAAGGTATCTCATAGGATTGTTGTGAAGAGTCAGTGAAGACCTGTATACACATTTTTACCCTCCTGACAAATTATTATCAGTCTTCAACTTTAGTTATACATTAGAACCATCTGGAGGGCTTTAAAATCCCTGATCTTCAGGCACATTCCAGATTAATTAATTCAGAATCTAGTTTAGGTGTGGAATGCTGACATTAACATTTGTTTCAATCTCCCTTTGATAATCATCATGCAGTCAAGGTTAGGGACCAAAACATAAGTACTAAATAATATTTTTCTATTGTTTAGGTGAAACATAATTTTTATCCTCAGTTTAGCAAAGAATTAGAGAAATTTTTGAGTAAAAAATAAATATAGCTAAATCTTAACCATATTTACTCTCTTAGAAGTTCAAAGGTGCTACAGTTCCTTTACTTTCCTAAGTTTCTAGTTTAGCTATTAATTTGAGAAATGAACAGAAATAAGGAACCAAGGGCATGGTTTTATAGTGAGTGTATAGCTCCAAAGACGAGTGAAAACTCCACTGTCACACAAACACTATCCCACTTCAGTGAATGCCCAGGTGTAGGGAGGTCTGTGCTTCAGCTCTATCTGATCCCACCTCTGCTTTTGGCATCCAGGGGGCTATGCAGCCTTACGGCTTGGTAAAGGGATGGCTCTGAGGGGGAGGCTGGGGCACAGGTGCCTTTCCAGGGTCAAGAACTGTGGTGACAGCTGATGGTAAGATACAAGCCATTCCCTGTGGAGGTCAGAGGATTCAGAACTGAAAGCTCAGATGCCAGTGCTGAGTCCACCGAGCAAGTGTGGAATTGTATGGTTCTAAGTGTGGGAGACCTGAAGGGTACTAAGTTGATTCAGGTGCAGGAGACAAGACAGTGGAGAATGATTGTTTCAAATGCCACATTGTGTCCACTGCTAAACTTTGTGGTTGTCACAATAGCTAATGGTCAAAGTTGGATCTCCAGAAAGAAGACATATATTATGGCCCTAAAATCAATCTATGACCAGTATTTTTTAAAGTATCGATTTGCCTAGAAATAATTGGTATAACGGATAGAATAAATGGATTATTAAAAGAGCACAGAATGCAAGGAAAGTAGGATAACTATCCTGAATTAATAAGTACAATTTAAATACGGTTCACTCTCACTCTCAGAGGTGTCCTGATTAAGGTTAAAAAATTTTATGACGCCCTCTGTGTAAAAATCTTTGAGTTCTGTTATCCTTTGAATTAGAACTGGACACACTAACCATTTCAGTGAACTGACAGAATCATAAAAACAAGTGTCTGACCATCCTTGAAGATAAAGTAAAGATTATTCACCAAAATCATTTGATATTTTCAGGGAGCAGTGTCTCCACAAGTTGAAAGCTCTTTACAACCGCCCCCCCCCAGCAAGAAGGTAGCAGAAATTAAAGAAATTTTGTTAGTGAAACTATAGTTCTTTGACATTATACAGTTAATTTAGGATTCAAAGAATTTTAATGCAAGAATTTGTCACATTCTATTTCTAATGGGGATATGGGAAAATATACTTTATTCATAACACAAACCAAAACTTTGCTCCATGCAACCTAGTTTTAGTGTGGACACAGATAAATATGATAAATGCCTTATTAATTCATAGAGTGAACCTTTATGTAAGTTATCGTTCTTCAGTTAACTCTAGCTGGTAAGTTATGAGAAAAGTCAAAACAGTAACAGAAACAAAGAATTGTCTTATTATGGAGGATGCATAAAAAATCCTGGAATAATGGTGGTGAACCTATGGTACACTTGCTGCACCAGGGTGTTTTTACCACTAAAAACTCTAAAAGGTTCACCATCACTGGCTTAGGTTGGTTTTTTTTTTTTTTTGTACTTATCTTGTAGACTCCTATCCTGCTCTTACTCTGGGTTAGCATACGAATGGTAAGCAGGTGGGTTGATCAGAATAGATATTTGGGGAAGGTCTCAGAATTAGGCTATGGGAGAAAGGGGTTCCTGGTAGCTAAGGAAGGAGTTGGGCAGTGTGTAAGAGTCTACCATGGAGGAAGTCTCTAGCAGGGAGGAGGGCAACAAGTATGTAGCGAGCAAGGAAAGGGAGTCCGTTCAGGACAGGTAGGAAGCTCCAGGTCAGAGATCAGGCAGGTGAGGAGTATTAACAGATGGGCCTACATTTCTGAAGCAGCTTGTCCTGTATGGACTGGGTTTTCAAGGTAGTCCTTAGGGTTAGGTTGCATCTGACTGTCTTCCCCTCCAGTCCATTTTACTAGCATCATCTATTGACCTCCCAGGCACTCCTTTACATTCTTTGAAGGCTTGAGATATCATTCCAGAAGAAAAGTGAGAAAAAGGAAGTCACTTATAGAATTACCAGTTTGCCTGGGGACCGCATTGCTTGTGCTGATGACCCTTCAATACCTTATGTTAAAGTTCTTGTTTTCTCAATTTTTCCCCTCATTTTTGTTAAAATGGATTTTTAAAAATCATGCAATATTTTGTAGAGAGAAAAATGGAAAATTTCAGATATGTATGTGGTACAGCAGGATAATAAATGAACAGTGCAAACTCAACCCTTAACTTATGTGTTTGTGTATTACACAACCATTTCAGCTAGCTGTGTAGCTCAGCCGTTTCCTTTGCCAGAATTAACCCTTATGCTCAACATTGTGTTATTCCCTCACCTTTTCAAAATCCACATTATGAGTAGTGTATATTTTATTTTTAGCTTGGCTGATGAGCTTTGCTAAGATTGGATTCTGGAGGAGTCTTCTGGGACTTGCTTTCCTCACTGTTATGTTTCTAAAATTCAACCATTTCACTTCATGTGTATTTGTTGGTTGTTCTTTATTTCATTACTGTATAGTTTTACACTTTATGAACATACCATAATTTATTCAGCCATCCTATCATTAATGAACACTCGAGTTCTTTTCAATTTTTATTGTCATAAACTATGGTTTCTTAAACATCTCTGATCATGTTTCCTGGTGCTTATGTGCACAATTTCTTTACAACAACTTAGTAGGCCAAATAACAGCCTCCTAAAAAATGTCCCAGGATGAAGCTCTGAGGCCTGTAAATATATTATTTTGCATGGTATAAGAGATGTAAAAGATAATATGTGATTAAGATTGAGGACTTTGAGATGGATTTATTCTGGATTACTCAGGTGGGTCCAGTCTAATCATATGAGCCCTTAAAAACGGAAGGTGGAGGCAGAAGAATGGTTTAGGAAGATGCACCTCAAGAAGTTGTCAACCTGTTATTGCTGACTTTGAAGTTGGAGAAAGGAGTATAGTTGACTCTAGACATCAGAAATAGCTATCAGTTTACAGCCAGGAAGCAAAGAGACTTTAGTTTTATAACTGCAAGGAACTGAATTGTGCCAACAAAATGAATGAATGAATAGGAAACAGATTCTCCCTAGAGCATCTAGAAAGCAATGCAGCCTCCAACACCTTAGTTTTAGTCCAGTGAGATGCATACAGACTCCTGGGCTACAGGAGTTTAAGATAATAAATTCTGTTGCTTTAAGCCACCAAGTTTCTAGTCAATTGTTATGCAGCAACAGAAAACTAGAGCAGATATACAACTAAGAATGGAATTACTGGTTTGTGAATTTCT
The DNA here is from genome assembly GCF_053883595.1 of Heterocephalus glaber. Classification (NCBI taxonomy): domain Eukaryota; kingdom Metazoa; phylum Chordata; class Mammalia; order Rodentia; family Bathyergidae; genus Heterocephalus; species Heterocephalus glaber. The sequence goes on from NW_028258147.1 coordinate 29,589,957, forward strand.
GTTTTCAAATTTATTAGCTAATGACACCCTGATTTCCAAAGACAATAGAATGTTTCTCTTTTTTTTTTTTTTTTTGGTACTGGGGATCGAACTCGGGTCCTTGAGCTTGCGCAGCAGGCGGCGAAACCACTGAGCTAAATCCTCGGCCCCAAGAATGTTTCTCTTATTTTATAACTTCACACACACTTGGCATGTTCAACTTTTAAACCTTTGCCAATCTTGGGAATGAACTGATATCTAATTTGGTTTTAATTTTCATATTCTTGATTATTATAAGACTTCATATATTTATGGGCTATATGTATCTTATTTTTCTGTGAAATGCCTGTTTGTCATTTGTCTATTTTGCTCTTCTGTATTTGGTTTACTTTTATCAATTTTTAAAGAATTCCTTATAGTTATATTTATAAACTATATAGTTTACATTTCCTTCATGTTTGGAGATTGTTTACTTCCATTTTGTTACCTGTGGCAACTATGTCAGTGGTTCAAAAGAATGTGCTGTGAGAACTGTAATTGGCTGACAACCTTCATGGGCCACACCTTTAGGATCACTTTCTCCCGGCCAATACCTGGGCATGGTGAAGGCACTAAAGCCTGACCAGGATTTTCTCAGTGTACTCCTGTAGCCAGGATCTTTCTTCCCAGTGTCAGCTGCATCATAATCAAAGACCCTGCACACTCCTGGTTTTCTGTTATTCCCAGATATTTCTTCAGTCAAGTCTCTTGCCTCTCTGACTCCATCTGAAATTTACCTTCTAGAGAACTCAAACTAACACGGTCGTTTTGGATGAACAGAATTCTGCTTTTCTTTTCTGTCTTCTCTTTCTCTCTCTCATTTTTTTTACCTCCCCTTCCTCTCTTTTGATTATTGAAAATGTGAAATATATACAAAAGAAAGAGAATTGCAAAACATCTTCCACATATCTACCACCCAGTTTCTATCATTATGAACATTTTTTTCTCCCCAGTTGTCTTTCTTCAATTTTCTTCTACTTTTTTTCTGGAATTAAAAATGTTAATTGACACATAATAATTGTACATATTTGTGGGGTACTATGTGATAATTTGATACATATAATGTTTAATTATTAAATCTTATAGGTATTGTATAGAATAAATTGTTTTAAACTATACTCACTCTACTGTGCTATAGAACAGTAGATCTTATTCCTCCTATTGAACTCTAGTTTGGTACCCACTATCTGATCTCCCTCTATCTCATCTCCTCTTTACCTTTAAATACTAAAGGTTAAATACTTAACCTTTAAATATCAGTTTGTTTTTTTTTAATTTATTTATTTTTGGTGCAGGAATTGAACTCAGGATCTTGTGCTTGTGAGGCAGGAGGCGGCACTAGTGAGCTAAATCCCCAGCCCTAGATACTAATTTTACAGTTGAGCCTCTGTATCATATTATTTCACTATCTCTAACAAAGTCCTTCCGAAAAACACCATTATCATATCTAATAAAATTATTAATTCCTTATAGCATATAGTACCCAATCTGTTCACATGCTTATGGTTGAATAGAAATGTTTTATCTTAATGTAGGTGGGTAACTCATTTTTTCCCTTGATAGTTTATACTTCCTATATCTTCAAGAAATTCTTTGAAATCATATAGTCAACAAAAACTCCCCTATAATGTTTTTAATTTTTCACTCTTGTTTGGTTTTTTTTCCTGTTTTTTAAAAAATTTTATTGGTACATTTTAGGTATACAATATAATGACATTCATCATGGGAGATTTGTACCTTTACATAATATATCTTGGTTCTTATTTTTCCCCATTACCCTGCCCTCCCTTCAACACCTCCATCTCTCCCTATTTACAAAGACTTTGTTTCCATTTTTTCATTTTCTCATATTAATTCCATTCCTCTCTTTCCTTGTCCCAACCCCTCCCACTTCCCCTTCCCCTTTGCACCTTTTCTTCCTATTTCACATTATCTATTATACATTTTGATTCTTACTTACACTTTCAGTTCACTCTTGTTTGTTTGATTTTTTTTCTTGTTTTTTTTGTTTTTGTTTTTGTTTTTTTTTGAGGCAAGGTCTCCCTTTGTAGTTCAGGCTGGTCCTGAACTCACTGTGTGGCCCAGGCTGGCCTTGAACTCACGGCAATCCTCCTACCTCAGCCTTCTGAGTACTGGGATTACAAGTGTGTGCCACCATGCCTGGCTCTTCACTCTTGTTTTTGCACATCTAAGCCTGGGATCATATGGAACTTATCTTTGTTTATAATATGAAGATGGAGTTCAATTATTTTTTCTATATGAATAGCCAATTGTCTAATTACCATTTATTGAATAGCCTGTTCTATTCCCAAGAATATGCAATTGTACTTCTGTAATATAAAAATCAATTATTTTATTATCTCTCCATTCTCTATTTAATTCCTATAATCAAATTTATATCTGTATCAGTACCAGACTACTCTAATTAATGCAACACATAACAAGTCTATATCTGGCAGAGCAAATCCCTTCACCTATTCTTCCTCTAGAGTAGGTCTTGGTTTTACTGACCATTTGTTCTTTTCATATGAAATTTAGATCAGCGTGTTGAACTCCTAGACACAATTTGTTGATATTTTAGTTGAAATTGCACTGAATTTAAGGAAGAATTTGGAGAATAGGGGAGAACTGATATCTTTGTTGTATGCAGTTTTTCAATTAGAAATGTGGTAGATACATCTATTTTTTAGGCATGGGTGTCTTAAAAACCAGCTTTATGGATTTCCCAGTGATATTGTATGTCTCTGAACTGCATAGTAAGGAAGAGTGGCAAAGAGTGCAGAATCTGGCATCAGACTACCTGAGTTTGAGTCTTGCCATTTACTAGCTGTACAAATTTAAGTAACTTGCCTGTGCCTCAGTTTCTTCATTTTAAAATGGAGATTATAATTATACTTATTTTACAGGGCTGTTATAAATAGTAAATAAATTAATATATGTAAGGTGTATAGAAAAAGGTCTGGTAAGTAATAAAAGCCATGCAAGTCCTTGCAGCTGGTATTACTTATTCTTATCTCTCTGATATTCTATTCAAACAAAGTAGGTTTTATGATTTATATTTCTCTTATTTCTATATGTATGCATGTAATTTATTTTTATATATTGATTTTAAATGTAATGTTGTTCCGGTCAGATACTATTTGTTTGAAATTTCTTGAAAATCACTGCATTTGATCAATTTTCATAAATATTCCATGAATTCATTAGAAGAATATGTATCTTTAAGTTATTGGAGACAGATTTCTTTCAATGTTTATTAAATCAAATTATGAATTGTTGTTCAAGTCTTATATGTTACTGTATCTACAGTATGTGGATTTCACTTCATCAGTTGGTGAAACTGAGATAGCAATGTAGAAAATCCCTAAACCATTTTAAAATTTCTAAATGCAAATTGGAAATTATATATACCATAATGTGGCTTCCTGGCTTAAACAAAGCATAAAGTTTCTTTGATTTTTACTAGGATTAGAAAAAAATCTTTATGTTCACAATAGCACTTAAGTATATTTTTCATTTAAAAAATGAAGTTATTGAACAAAAAAGTGCCTATATATCTCTACTAAATTCTAAAGAAAATCTCTTTGATCTATCAAGATTGAGAGTCATGTGTAAAATGTCCCATTATAAGAAAGGATTTGTCCATTTCTCTTTATGGTTCTATCAACTTTTGATTTATATAATTTGAAGCTATTTTATTAAATATATGCAATTTTAGAATTGTTAGGTCTTGGGGAGTTGAAACTTTTCATCATGTTGGAACTCTATCTACAAGAATGTTTTTGTTTCAAAGTCTATCTCATCCACTATTATAGTTTTCTCAGTTCTATTTTTATTATTATTTGCGTGATTGGCTTTTTTCTGTCCTTTTAGTTTCAACAATCCATATCCTTAGTTGTTTTTTGGTATGATGCTTGTAGACAACATATAGTGGATTTTATTTTTCATCCAGTCTGATACCCATATTTTTAACTGGTAAGTTGACTACAATGGCACTTACTGTAATTATTGAAATATTTGGGCTTTTTTTTTTAACATCTTAGTTTGTCTCTTCTATTTGATTTACATTTTCTTTGCTATTTCTATTTATCTTTTTGCCTTTTGAAATAGTTGGTGGAATATTTTGTTTGTTATTCCCTTCCATTTTTTCCTCTATTGGTCTGAAAGTTATTTATTTACTTCTATTTTAGTGATCACCATTGAAATTTTGGAATAAGCTTACCAAAATCAGTGATCAGCACTTTATCTCTTGGAGAGAATACATGGACCCTTAATATACTTTAATTGTAAAACTTCCTTTCCCATTTTGAACATTTCTATCTTTTTTCAGTCATTAAATTATAAATTATTATTTTCTGCAAATGATGTTTATCTACAGATTTGAACTTTTTTTTTTACTTTTCTTCTAATGTTTCTCAAATTTTCCTTCTAAGATTATTTTCTCTCTTTTTGAAATCACCCTTTGAAAGTTTCTTCAGTAAAGATCTTTTAATGGCCATCTCAACTTTTTTTTTTTTAGCTAAAAATGTCTTTATATTGCACTTATTTTTGAAGGGCCATTGTGCTAAGGAGATAAGTCAGGAATTATTCTCTACCAGAACTTTGAAAATATTATTTTACTATCTCTCATTTTCCTTACTGCTCTGGTGAGTTTGTAATTTATGAATCATTTTCTTTCTGTTGCTTTACAAATTTTTCCCTTTGATTTTGCTATTCTACATTTTCACCAAAATTTATTCAGGTTTGTAATTCCATTGTATTCTTCTTGTGATATAGATATAGATACAGATACACACACACACACACACGCACACATATATATGCAGAGAGAGAGAGAGAGACATAGTTCCTTGGGTCTGTAAGTTCACATTTTCTCAATTCTGGAAAATTCTGGGACTTTAATATAGAAGTTGCCTTTTCTGTACTCTCTGTCTATTTCTGTAGTTTGCTACAGTATAGCTCTGCAAGCATGAATGTCTACCAAGTACTTTCAATGAAGTTGCTGTACTGTTATAATTAGTGTAGCAATATCCACAATAATGCAACTAATTACAAGTACAGGACCTTTAATAGGTTATAAAGCAACTTTTGGCAAATTAGGAAAAAGCACCCCCTTCAGTTGGTTATGGGACATTTGATTTAGTGAGCAGAGTTCATAGTTTAAGGAGTAGGGATCAGGGTTGAGTTTTAGTCCCCTGTTGTGCCCTTAATGGATTTCTTTCTGCTGAACACAGCTGGCACAAACCATTTGCAGCACCCTGAAGTGATGAGGCCTCAGATGGTGGTGGGACACTGGACACTGTTAGGATCAGAGCCATGAGGAGGGAACCCCCAAGGCCTACAGAAGCACAGGGAAAACTTCATGCTGTGCATTAGGGGAAGGCTTCTCAGTCACAGGTCGGTCTCTTCTGTATCACATGTACATAAACACTCTCCATGTTAGTAGGGCACCTTCTCATTTTGAGCCAAGTAATGGATATTTTCTCCTAGGAATTGTGTGGCTCCTATGCATGAATTTAACTTGGTTTCTTTGATTCGTTCTACCTGCGTTCTTTATCAGAGGAGTTCATAGAAAAACAAATTAATTGGTCATTTTGCTATTAAAAACACCTATGTGGTTTAAAATTTGAATCAGTAAAGAAATTTAAAATGTATACTAGCTATGTGTAGCATTTTTTTCATTATATAAAATGTACACCTGCAGTTCCTGAGCTCCCAAGTAAGTGAGTGCTTAGATATCAACCAAATCTGGAGAAAAGAGGAGCTAAGATTTATACTCAGCAAACTTTTACTAGGTACCCTGTGCCCAGGACTGGGCTGACACTGAGCACAGTACTTCATAGGTACTATAATGTTAGCAAAATAGTATGATAGAAGCCCCTGGGTCCTGAAGACAGGAGAGTGGTAGGACATTAAATCACACCTCCCATTCTCTGATTTCACTTGGGATACATCAACCTAAGTAACCTGAGCGTCATAATTGAATTGGGAGACTCATTTCCTTCCCTGGAAATCATTAAAGGTGGCCATGGCCTGCTTGAAGCAGCACTTTCTCTAATGGAATCCCCTGGATTCGTTCATGAGAAAGAAAGGCTCAGTCAGCAGGTGGCTGCTCAGCCCTGCTGGCCCATGGCCTGTGCAGACCTGCCCTCTCCACAAAGGCTGCCAGTAGCTCCTCAGGCCTCCCCACTGGGCGCCTTTCAGAGTGCACAAAAAGGGCATATTGCCATTCCTAATAGGGGCAGCAACCCTGGGCCAAGGGCTGGCTATTGGCGTCATCTTGGTCATCACCCCAATTAGTGAGACACACTCTATGCCACTAAAGAATTCTTAACAGGAAACTCTTTTGTGAGTAGCTCAACTTCTTCCCTCTGTGAACACCTAGATATTGTGACTTCTTTTTCGAAGCCAATGTTAAAGTTCCTAATTAAATCTTTACCTTTGAGGTTTTTCAACCAACTGAGAAAACCCACTAAAGGTGGCCTTAAAGAATTTGCAATTCCTTCTGTTCAATTTCACCAGTGAGAGGTGAAACTGGGAGTGCCCACTCTGCTCAGAAAACTTTTAGAGTCACAGAGGGTGGTCCCTCCATTCTAATCCCTGTCTGCTTAGGAAAGAAATAGCTTGAACCGCAATCTGGAAGAGTAACATCAAGTCTAGATAAAGATGCTGAAGTTTAGGGTCACACATTGAAAGCTTTCTGAAAGTTAGTTTTGTGACATTCATTTATCCCTGTAAATACCTCATACTTAAATACATCTTTGCGTGTGGTGGAAATTGCCATTTGAATTACATATCCTACAAGCATGAGCCACCTCCAATTTAAAATCATCTCCATAACTCTGAGATACAGCCTTAAAGCTACAAATGGGTTCTCTAAAATCATCTAAAAATTACCTATGTCATCAGTGAGAAAGAGTCTCCTTGTCTATTCCTTGGTTTAACTATTTTCGCCATTCCAAGTTCTTCAATGTGTCCAACGTAAATTTTCTTGCTGCCACTTAAATTTCTTGTCTCTGTGGATATGAATAACAGATGTTTCATATTTTAAATGGTTTAAAGACAATATTTCCTTAGAGTATATAATCACAATTTTATACCCTAGACTGCATATTTTTATAGTCACAGCTACAGCTCAACTTATGAGTAAGCTCAACATACATATATTAGAAATATGCACACACACACACACACACACACTGCAAACTGCAATTGGGCTTAGTTCTAATAGAGAGTGCACATGTGAAAAGTGCTAGAGTATCACATTTTTCTTCAGCCCATTCTTACTTATAGACTTTATGGGATTCAGAGGTTATTTTTCACCATTTCATCACTGACTAAATAAATGTAGATGATTTTGGTGTACAAAGACAGTTCATATTTATTTTATATTTTTGTTTCTCCTGCTTAGAGCCAGAACCCATCTCTGAGGATGAACTGATCTTTGCCTATGGAGGCATGAAAGCTAAAAACAGGGAGAAAGTGACAGCAGGCTAAAGATTATCTACAGGACCAGTTTTCTTACTGCCTAATCCATTAGCTTCTGCATACCATGTTGTGGGAATCAGGCCCAAAGTTTCTGTCATCAGGATTAATAGCTTCTTAATATGTAGCTAGTTCAATTTTCACTTTTCACTATTATAATAATAGTTATTTCTCTAGCCATTTGTTTTACAATCACTAATCCTTATAATGCTCTGGTTTAGAAGGTAGCATTATATTAATTATGGAGATGACAAGATGGAAACTGAATAATTTATTCAAAACCACAGGCAGCTAGTCATAAAACAAAAGAGTGAAAGGACCAAATCAGTACACTTGACTTCCACTGTGATAAAGAATGGGCTGGATTACCAAGGGGCATAAGGATACTTCAAGGATGATGGATTTATATTATCTTTACAGTGGTGTTAGTTTCAAAGGTGTAGAGTTATACAGTACATTGAAGATTTACATAATGGATAATTTACAGTTCAGCTATGTCAAATATACTTCGATAAGCTATTCAAGAAATAAAATCATTGATGGTACCAATAGTTGATGAATGGAAATGGAAATAAGATGCAGCTTTTGCACAACCACAAGTCAATGAAACAGAGTCTTGTGTGCTGGATTCTTCTCTGTTCTCAACAAGACTATTGCAAACTCCTCTTCCTTCATTAGCTGGCCCATAGTCTGAGATGAAGCATTTCAAATTCACTAGTCTCTGGCACCCTTAAGATTATGTCTCAGTCAGGGAGAAATTTGAGTAAGTGGTAAGGGCTAACATGCAAAATTGAAATCCTCCTGGCTGGCCGCCCCCCGCAGAGGAGTTAGCCTCCTGAAAAGTTCCATGGGAACAGAGTAGGTTCTAGTGCTTCCAGCAGTCAGTCACTCCTGGCTAACTACCCACTTTAGAGGCTAGCTTCTCATGTTCCTGCCAGGGAAGGAAGCAGTTCTTCATCACTGTGAACACTGACGTGGTGAATGCTGTGTAGACACAATGCACTGCTGTAAGTTCACAGTGTGGACCTCGGTCCCTGCTCATACCAGGGAAGAAGCTGATGATTTGGCCCTCAACTCCCACATGAACTCTGGACCTACAAGAAAGGCTTTCAGCAAGGTCCCATCAAACTGTGTGGCCCATGATTATACCTAGAGGAAGGATAATGCTTTCTGGCGAAGTAGTTTAATAACTCCAGACCCAAAAGTTCTAGTCTTTTTCCTTGAATCTGAAACTTGGCCTGGCTTGGACCGTCTGTGATGCTGTAGAATTAAGTGAGAGGTGGAGACCTATGTCTCCTGTCTCTAAATTTTCCCTAGAGAATTCTTCCCAGTTTCCTTGTTTGGATAACATTCAAAACCTGAGCATATGGTTTCATTTCAAAATAAGGCTTCCTTTTTCATTTATTCTCTCAATATTGCTCTGCAAACCATTTAAGCTTATTCTTCTCTAGTCAACTCCTAGCTGGATGTGAATGTTTACAACTGTCTTCCAATCTCCCTCACATTCCATCACTTTGGGCAAATAGCCTAACTTCCAACTGCATAGAGAAACAGATACCATTAAGTATAATTTCTCTCCCACTGATAAAAGTATCTTTGTCATTTCCTACTACTCCTTCGTTCCTTCCTGTTTCAGAAGAAAAAGAGGGGGCTGTTTTGTGTGTTAGGAGCAGGAGGGCCTGAATTCCTCTCTTGTGCCAGTGCTTCTCAGCTTGCTGACTTTGGGATGATTACCTAACTTCTCTGAATTTACTCATCTGCGACGCAGAGGTAATCATAATGTTCATTCAACCAGCTATTGCAAAGAATAAATGAGAAAGTGAATGTTAAAGCAGTGCCTGGCTTATGCTTAACCTGTGCAGGATCATAACAGTGCTGTACTGACTCCTTCCTAAGGCAAACTCCACATGTCCCCTGAGGCCATCCTTGTTCCTATTGCTGGGTCCTCACTACAGCAGTTACTTTTCCCCCACCTGTCCTCCCACACTCAGCAAAAATTTCACCTCCTGCCTGGCAATATATTTATTTATATATCTTTTCCCCCAGTGGAATATGAACTCAAGTACCAGATTATCATCTCTGTGGATCTTGATACTTAAATGAATAATTTGTTAAATAAATCAGATTTGTGAAAGTTAGATTTTCTCCCCTTTCTTCTATGAGTACAGTAATTCCTGTATTAAAAAGCACAATGTGATAATAGTTCCCTTTTTTGTTTTGTTATGTTTTGAGGGACAGAGTACCATGGTTGTCATCATATGGGTTCTGGAGCCAATGAGACCTAGGTAGGAATCATAGCTGTCATTTACTGCTACATGAGTTTGGTCAAATGACGCGAAGTCTATGGTGCCTAGATTTGTTAATGTAAAATGGAGATAATCACAGTACCAGCCACTATAGAATTGTTGTATTAGATCAGATAAATTCTCAAAGAGCATGTAGCTCTATGCTTGGCACAGTAGCCATTTTAATCATTATTGTTATTAGAATTGAGGAATCTCCAAACCATGGTGTTATAGCTGCTAAAGAATTCAACCCAATTGTGCTCGAATGTCAACACTAATGGTGCTGTCAAAACTACAGAAAGAGTGAAAACAAAAAGAGGAAATGGGAAACATTTTTATTCTGTTCACAGACTCATTTCAGTGCATGCTTGAATGATTATCTATATGAGTGTGTGTGTTTTAAATTTAAGTTTAATTCACACAATTAGCTTTTTCTTTCATATCTCCAACAATTCGAGAACAAAGAAGGAAAAACTAAATTTTGTTCTTTGGGAAACACAACTGAAATGAAAAAGAAGGTTTTTCTAAGGCACTTTAGATTTTATATGAGATTTTAAGTAATATCACATACAGCAACTATTATGCTTTCAACATTTCAAAAATTGATTATTTGGTCACTATAAAAATTAAAAGAGTTTTTTGACCAGGAGACCTGGCCAGAGACCTAGCCAGAGACCTAGCTGAGTCACAGGGGACCATAAAGGCCATTGTCCTCAGCTGCAGAAGTGAACAACAGAAGGCCTCTCTCAGGCTCCCTGATGAAAACTGAAGCCCACTGGAAAAGTGAAGAGAATCTCTGCAATAAAGGCACACCAGACCACCTTTCTTGGTTCGTTGGAGGAGTCATCACCTCCCATCAGAACCTGGACTATCTTCAGGGGAAAGGCAGCTGGAACCTGCAGTAGAATCTTGCAGAGTTCAACCCTGCAGGAGGACAGGGAGCTCAACTTGGGACTTACAGCCAGAAATCTGCCTGAATCTCACAAGTCTGTGACTGGCTTACTGAGACTCATTAACTTATAACTGCACACTGTTGCCCACGTTGTCTATTGTGATAGCAGAGACATACCCTGAAGGAGGCCCTTCATTTTTATCTTTTATTTGTTATTTTCAAAATTACCACTATTTTTTTGCTCATATTTTTAATTTTTTTCTTCTTTGCTACTCTTTTAAAATTTTTATTTTTCCTTTTTAATTTCTTTTCTTTTTCTCTCTCTCTGCCTTGCTCCCTTGCTGTCCCACATTGTTCTTCATCTCCCTTTGTGTTCCTGTTCTGCCCCTAAATCATATTTCTTCTTTATCTTGCCTTTCTTCTCTTTCCTTCTCTTGTCTGTGCCCTCTGGCCTCACTGCTAACCTTCCCCTATCCTTCTACTTACCTATCCCTCCCTCCCCACTCCTTCTAACTCCCCATCCCGAAGGGTAAATTTGCTATATTGAAGAGTTTATTCGCTATAAACATAGGTTGGATTGGTCCTTGATTTTGATTTAATTCACACAGTTAAAGGTGATAGATTAATAATTACAACAAATTGTCATTTTCTAAGCGGTACTTGATGCCACTGTGTTGCTGATTTTATCACTTGGGCTAAGGTGTTGTGATTGATCTAATCAGTTGTCCTTCCTGGTATAATAAAAATGAGACAGCCTCAGAGTCATCACAGACTCAAAACCTAAAGACCAGCTATATCTGGAAGACACCTCTGAGAAGCAATCATTCCATAAGGGTTCAAAATACATCAACAAAGATATTTACAATAAGCAACTTCAAAGTATCAACCCAGGAATTAAACCAAGGATAGTACCAAAAACAAAAATGAGAAGACATTTAAGTAAGGCACAAACTCAGACTTACACCCCACAAAAGGCAAATTCTGGGGGAAATGAGATGGAAAAGTCTGATAATCAACCACCTGGACACCCTGAACTGACAACACAGGAAGTAACAAAACAGATGAATGAGGCTCTAGAAAAATTCAAAACAGAAATAACCTCCCAGATAACTACAGAGATGGTGAGCAGAGTGAAAGACATGATTAGAGGCTGTAGAACAGAATCAGATAAAAAAATAGATGAGCTCAGAAACATGCTGGAAGCCACGAATGCCCAGCATAAGAAAGAAATGGAATCCATGAATCAGATTCAAACAGATATTCAGGAGATTAAAAACTCCATTGAAAGCATGCAGAGCAGATTACGGGAATCTGAAGATATAATATCAGATATAGAAGATAGAATTGTGGTTAGTGACCATGAAAATAGAGATCTCTTCAAAATAGTAAAGGACCATGAGAAATCAATCCAGAAGCTGCTAGATGATGCAAAGAAGAATAACATGAGACTGATAGGAGTCCACAAACAAACAGGAGAAAGTACAATTGACATTAAAAAAAAACCCTGTTCACAGAAGTAATAGTAGAAAACTTCCCAGACAGAGGTAGAGAATTGGACATACAGATAAGTGAGGCATATAGAACTCCAACTGGCCATGATAAAAAAATCTACACCTAGACATATAATAGTCAAGTTCCCAAAAACCCAACAGAAGAACAAAATCCTACAGGCAGTTAGAGAAAAGAAACAAATCACCTACAAAGGAAAGCCCATCAGAATCACAGCAGACTTCTCAACACAAACCCTCAAATCAAGGAGATCCTAGAGTGAAGTATTTCAAGCCCTAAAAGAAAATAACTTCCAACCTATACTGTTGTAGCCTGCAAAATTATCTTTCAAAATCGATGGGGAAATTAGATACTTCCATGACAAAGAACACCTGAGAAATTTCATGAAAACCAAACCAGCACTCCAAACAATTCTAAGCAATGTCCTAGAAAAAGACAATGAAGGTCACAACTCCATGAGGCTGAACAGAGGGAAGCCACCAGGCAGTGTAAGACACTAAAGGGAAATGGGGGGGGGATAAGAAATAAAAGAGCCAACAACAGTAAAACATCATGACAAGGATGAGTCAATATCTATCAATTATAACCATCAATGTTAATGGCCTCAATTCACCAATCAAAACAAATAGACTGACAGAATGGATTAAGAAGCAAAACCCAGCAATATGCTGTATACAAGAAACACACCTAACTCAAAAGGAAATTCATAGACTGAAAGTAAAAGGATGAAAAACAGTTCTCCACATGACAGGAACCCAAAAAAAAGCAGGCATGGTAGTCTTATTTACAGACAAAGTAGATTTCAAACCAAAACTAATTAAGAGAGACAAAGATGGTCACTACATCCTTGTGAAAGGAACAACCCAAGAGGAATAGATGACAATCCTAAATATATATACCCCAAATACGAATGCCCCCAACTATACAAAAAAATATTAATGGACATGAAAAACCAAATAAGCACTAATACAATTGTTGGGGGGGTGGCCTCAATACCCCTCTATAACAAATAGATCATCTAGATAAAAAATTAGCCATGAAATTCTAGAGCTGAACCAAGCTATTGAACAAATGGACTTAATAGATGTTTACAGAGTGTTCCACCCCACAAAATCAGAATGCACATTCTTTTCAGCTGCACACAGTTCATTCTCCAAAATAAACCACATCCTAGCTCATAGGACATGTCTAAGTAAATGTAAAAGAATTGAGTTATCACCTGTGTATTATCAGACCATAGTGCAATAAAATTGGAGGTCAATAACATAAGAAACTGCAAAACTCCCACAAACACATGGAAATAGAATAACACATTCCTGAACAACCAATGGGTTACAGAGGAAATTAAAGAAGAAATTAGACAGTTTCTACAAGTAAATGATAATGCCAGTACACCATACAGGAATCTATGGGACACAATGAAAGCAGTTCTATATGGGAAATTCATAACAGTCAATGCCCTTATTAGGAAAACAGAGAGAACTCAGATAAATAGCCTAATGCAGAACCTCAAGCTCCTAGAAAAAGAAGATCACAATAAACCCAAAGCTCATACAAGAAAGGAAATTATAAAGATCAGAGCAGAAATCAATGCATTGGAGACTAAGAGAATGATACAAAAAATTAATAATCAGAGAGTTGGGTCTTGGAAAGAATAAATAAAATCGATAAGCTTTTAGCCAACCTTATCAAAAAAAGGAAAGAAAAGGCCGAAATCCATGTGATTAAGAACAAAAAAGATGAAGTCACAACAGGCCCAGTAGCAATCCAGAGGATCATCAATACCTGCTCTGACAACCTGTGCTCTAATAAAATGGAAAACACCGCTCCTAGGGCAGAGGAGGTGAGCCAATCCCATTGCTCAGGAGGAGACTCCCCCACTGCCATTCCACCACTCATAGGGCAGAGGAGGTGAGCTGCACAGGTGCCAGCAGCGCACACCTCCCCCCACCCATGGAAATGAAAAGACACTTTAAAAAGCCTCAAAAACAGACTTCCAGATCACCTACAGCAACCCCAAAAGGAAACAAGATGGAACAATCTGATACTCAACCACCTGGACTCCCTGAACTGGCAACAAAAGAGGATCTGGAAAAAATGAAATCAGAAATAATTTCTCAGATAACAGCAAAGATTATGCAGATAGTGCAAGACATGATTAATAAATCTAGAGAGGACACAGATTAAAAAATAGAGGATCTGAAGAACATGATGGAATCCCAACATAGGAAACGAATGGAATCCATAAAACAGATGAAAACATATTTCCAGATTAAAAACTCTATTGAAAGTCTAAGCAGCAGAAGGAGCACATGTGAGGATAGAATTTCAGATATAGAAAATAAGATTGCAATTAGTGACCAGGAAAAGAAAAATTGCTTCAAAATTGCAAGAGACCATGAGAAAGCAATCCAGCAGCTGCTAGATAATGCAAAGAAAAATAACATAAGACTGATTGGAGTCAACAAAGAAACAGGAGAGAATTCAGATGACATGAAAAAAACTGTTCACAGAAGTGATGGCAGAAAACTTCCCTAGCAGGGGAAAAGAACTTGACATACAGATGAGCAAGGCATATAGGACTCCAACTAGCCTTCATCAAAAAAAATCTACACATGGGCAAATATTAGTTAGGTTTCCAGAAACCCAACAGAAGAACAAAATTCTACAAGCAGTGAGAGAAAAGAAACAAATCACATACCAAGGAAAGCCCATCAGAATCACAGCAGACTTCTTACCTCAAGAAGAGCTTGGAGTGATGTATTCCAAGCCCTCAAGGAAAACAGACTCCAACCCAGATTGATGTACCCTGCAAAACTATCTTTCAAAATTGATGGAGAAATAAGATACTTTAATGATAAAGAGAACCTTAGGAAATTCATGAATACCAAACCAACACTCCAAAAAATTTTAGACAATATCCTAGGAAAAAACAATGAGGCTCACAACCCCAGAAACCCCAGCAGAATGAATCCATTGGGCGTGACAAATTAAATGCAAATGGGGAGAATCCAACAACAACAAAAAAGTCATGACAAGCCTTTTAAAACTTTTAACTTCATCTCCCTAGTGAGTGTATAATTCAATCTTGTTATTGTACTGATTAGTATTTTTCTGATTCTAGTGTTGCAAATCATTCCTTGTGCTGTACTGGCTATTTATCATCTTCTTGTATCTACTTTTTAATTGGGTTGTCTATTAATAAGCTGTAAGAGTTCTTTATATATTCTTGTCATAGGTTATATGCATTGTAAATATAGTCTGTTTAAGGACCACTTTTCATTTTAATGATGTCATTTAAAGTTCTAAATTTTGATGCAATCTCATTTATCAATTTTTTCTTTTATACATCATGTTTTTTTATATCCTAGGAAGTTCTTTCCTACCCTAAATTCATAAATATTTTCCCTTATAATTTCTTCTTAAAATTTTAGAGTTTTAGTCTTTCATATTTAGGTTCATAGATCCTCTCAATTTATTTTTATGTATGGAAATAAAGGGTTGATGTTAATTTTTTATATATGGATACCAGGTGTTCTAGTGTCATTTGTTGAAAACACTATCTTTTCCTCAGCTCTTAAATTGAGTTTATATTCTATAAAATGTTAATGTTAAATAATCTTTCAAAACTCAGTGGACCATATATGTGTGGTTCTATTTCTAGATTCTCTGTTTTATTCCAATGATCTATATATCTTTCCTTACAGCAAAACTGCCTTGATTACTGTAGCTTTAGAGGAAGTCTTAAAATTAGGTACTAAACGTCTTCCAACAATGTTTTTTTTTCTTTTTCTTTTTACTTTTCTAGCTCCTTTGTACTCCTACATAACTTTTAAATTTCAATATCCAATTCTTTATTTATAGCAAGTATACATAGACTTGAATTTTTATATATACCTTATGTTTTCTAATCCTAAATTCAAATACAAGTTCTAGGGGCTCCTAGAGATTTCTTAGTATTTTCTCTGTAGATGATTATTTCATCTACATATAAAGATTTTGCTTCTACCTTGTCAATCCTATCCTAATTGTGTGATTTTATTGCCAGACTATTTTGGTTTAGGCCTATGTTTCAAAGTTTAATGGATAGATGAAGAGTAGGCATATTTTCCCTTGTTCCCCACCTTAGGGTGAAAGCATTGTATCTTCTCCATTCATATAAGGCGTTCTCACTGGAATTATGGAGTACATGTCTTTAATCTATTGAGAAGTTTCTGTTCTACTTCTAGTTTCCTGATAGCTTTAATCATGAACAGCTGTAGAATTTAGTCCAATAATTTTTCTCCAACTAGTGAAAAGATCATATGGCTTTTTCCTTTCCTCTGTTAAAATAATGACTTTTGGGGGTGGATCTTCCAATGCTGAACCAACACTGTCATCTCTATAATAAAACCACTTTTTACATACTGACCAAAAAAAAGGAAAACACAGAAGAAATGAACAGATTCCTACATACATACAAATTACCAAAGTTAAATGAAGAAGATATACAAATTCTAAACAATGAGTGAAAAAAACAATGAGTGAAATTGAAAATGTAATAAAAAACTGACCAACAAAGAAAAGCCCAGGTCCTGATGGCTTCACTGCTGAATTCTACAAGACATTTAAAGAAGACCTATCGCCATTACTCTTTTAACTCATCAAGGAAATTGAAAGGGAAGCAAGGCTTCCAAATTCATTCCTGGAAGCAAGTGTTGCTTTGATTCCAAAACCAGGGAGAGACCCAACCAGAAAAGAGAACGACAGATCAATCTCCCTAATGAACATAGTTGCAAAAATTTTCAACAAGATACTGGCGAACAGAATACACAGGGTTATCAAGAAGATGATACACCCTGACCAAGTCAGATTTATCCCAGGGATGAAAGTATGGTTCAACATTCGTAAATCAATAAATGTGATACATTATATTAACAGAGTCAAGGACAAAAACCATATGGTCATCTCAATAGATGCAGAAAAACATTTGACAAAATCCAACACCCATTCATGATAAAAACGCTACAGAAAATTGGAATAGAAGGTCTTTATCTCAACCTGATTAAGGCTATTTATGGAAAACCAACAGCCAACGTCATACTAAATGGTCAAAACCTGAAAACTTTCACGCTAAAATCAGGAACAAGACAAGGATGCCCACTATCACCACTCCTGTTCAATATAGTTCTGAAAACACTAGCCACAGCAATTAGAAAAGAGAAAAAAATAAAAGGAATAAAGATAGGAAAGGAAGAAGTTAAACTGTCATTATTTGCTGATGATATGATACTTTACATAGAAGATCCACAAAACTCGGCCAAAAGACTTATAGACCTAATTGAAACATACAATAGAGTAGCTGGATATAAGGTCAACACTCAAAAAACAATAGCCTTCTTATACACAAATAGCAGACTCACTGAGAGAGAAATTCTGGAAATAATTCCTTTTAGAATAGCATCCAAAAAAAATGAAATATCTAGGAATCAGTCTAACAGAGGAAGCAAAAGACCTCTATACTAAAAACTACAGCACTCTGAAAAAGGAGATCAGGGAAGATATACGAAAATGGAAAGACATCCCTTGTTCCTGGGTAGGAAGAACCAATGTAGTGAAAATGGCCGTACTTCCAAAACTACTATATAGATTTAATGCAATGCCAATTGAAATTCCAAAAATACACTTCACAGAACTAGGGGAAAAAATCCAAAAATTCTTTTGGAACAAGAAGAGACCTAGAATAGCAAAAGCAATCCTAGGCAACAGAGACATGACAGGTGTATCACCACCCCCAACTTGAAACTATACTACAAAGCTACTGTGATAAAAACAGAATGGTACTGGCAAAGAAACAGACCCAAGGATCAGTGGAATAGATTAGAAGATGCAGAAACAACTCCAGACATACTCAGCCACCTCATCTTTTACAAAGGAGCCAACCACGCTCATTGGAGGAAAGATAGCCTCTTTAATAAATGGTGTTGGAATTACTGGATTTCAATCTGCCAAATATTAAAACTAGACCCATACCTATCACCATGAACTAAACTAAGATAAAAGTGAATTAAAGATCTAAATATTAAGACAGAAAGACTAAACTTGGTGGAAGATAAGTTAGGTAGAAATCTTGAAGACATTGGCATAGGAAAAGACTTCATGAACAAAATCTCAATAGCATGAGAACTAGCACAAAGAATCAACAACTGGGATCACATCTTATTAAAAAGCTTCTGCACTGCAAGACAAACCACCAACAGAGCTAAGAGACAACCTACAATGTGGGAAAAAAATTTCAGCAGCTATACCTCAGACAAAGGTCTACTATCTAGAATCTATGAAGAATTGAAAAAATCAGACCCCTCAAATTCAAAGACCCAGTTCAAAAATGAGCATCCAAAATGAACAGACATTTCTCAGACAAAGAAGTAAAAACAGGAAATAAATATATGAAAAAATGTTCAACATCACTGGTCATTCGAGAGATGCAGATGAAAACAACACTGAGATTCCATCTCACCCCAGAACGAATGGCTGCTATCAAGACATCAACCAATAACAAATGCTGGTGAGGGTGTGGGGAGAAAGGAACCCTTCTCCATTGTTGGTGGGAGTGCAGACTGGTGCAAGCACTGTGGAAATCAGTATGGAGATACTCAAAGAACTAGGACTAGAGGTCCCATTTGACCCAGCTATTCCCCTACTGGGTATCTTTCCCAAAGAATTAAAAGAATCATACCACAGTGATATATGTGTACCCATGTTTATAGTGGCACTGTTTGTAATAGATGAAGCTTGGAAACAGCCCAAGTGCCCATCAACTGGAAACTGGATAAAGAAGATGAGGTTTTTTAGTAAAATGGAGTACTACTCAGCCATAAAGAATGAGAAACTAGATACATTTATAGCTTAATGGATGCATATTGAGGCCATACTCTTAAGTGAAATAAATAGGACACATGTGGAAACACTGACTAGTTTCTCTAGTGTGAGAAACTGAAAGTGTAAATAAGGATTAAAATGATTAATATGAATAATTGATAATTTGAAATTGGAAGAAAAGTTCCAAAGGTGTATGGGTGGTGGAGGGGGAAGGAGAAAGAAAATAAGGGACAGGAAAAATTATGAGAAAAGAGATTCCCAGCCCAGAGAAAAGGGCTTTGGGGCCGCCCTCTGTCCGGCCGCTCCCAGCCCAGAGGAAGGGGCTTCTGGGCTGGAACCATCCCATTGCTCCCGGCCCAGAGGTAGAGAGTTCTGAGCCACTGTCCCACTGCTCCTGGTCCAGAGGAAGGCCTTCCCAGCCAACATCCCTCTCGCTGCTCCCAGCCCAGAGAAACGGGCATTTGGCCAGCCATCCATTCTGCCATTCCTGGCCCAGAGGAAGGGGCTTCTGGGCTACCATCCCTACCGCAGCTTCTGGCCCCTGTCCCACCTCTCCCAGCTGAGAGGAGGTAAGATGCACAGATGCAAACAGCACTCCCCCTGCCCCCCCAGTCAAAATGAGAAAGCACGTAAACAAGTCTCAAAACCAGAATCCCAGATCACCTACAACAACCCCAAAGGGAAATAAGATGGAACACTCTGATACTCAACCACTTGGACCCACTGAACTGGCAACAAAAGGGGATCTGGAAAAAATGAAATCAGAAATAATTTCTCAGATAACAGGAGAAATTGTGCTCCTAGTGCAAGACATGATTAATAAATCTAGAGAGGAGCTGAGGAACATGATGGATTCCTAACATAGGAAACAAATAGAATCCATAAAACAGATGCAAATAGATTTCTAGAAGATGAAAAACTCCATGGAATGTCTGCACAGCAGAATGAGCCAATGTGAAGACAGAATTTCAGATATAGAAGATAAGATTGCAATGAATGACCAGGAAAACAAAAATTGCTTCAAAATTATAAGGGAACATGAGAAATCAATCCAGCAGCTTCTACATGATTCAAAGAAGAATAACACAAGACTGATTGGAGTCAATAAAGAAACAGGATAGAGTGCAGATGACATAAAAATCTCTTCACAGAAATAATGGCAGAAAACGTCCCAAGCAGGGGAAAAGAACTTAACATACAGATAAGTGAGGCATATAGGACTTCAAATAGCCTTGATCAAAAAAAAAAAATGGACACATAGACGTATAATTGTTAAGATTCCAGAAACCCAAGAGAAGAACAAAGTTCTACAAGCAGTTAGAGAAAAGAAAAAAATCACATACAAAGGAAAGCCCATCAGAATCACAGCAGACTTCTCACTACAAGAAGAGCTTGGAGTGATGTATTCCAAGCCCTAAAGGTAAAGAGCCTCCATCCAGAGAGATGTATCCAGCAAAACTATCTTTCAAAATTGATGGAGAAAAAAGATACTTTCATGACAAAGAGCACCTTAGGAACTTCATGAATACCAAACCAGCACTCCAAAAAATTTTAGACAATATCCTAGGAAAAGACAATGGGGATAACAGCCCCAGGAAGCCCAGCAGAATGAATCCATTAGGCACAAAAAGAAATTAAACCCAAAGAGGGACAATCCAACAAAAAGAAAAAGTCATGACAATGATAAGTTAATACATTTCAGTTATATCCATCAATGTTAATTGTCTCAGTTCACCAATCAAAAGAAATACACTGGCAGAATGGGTCAAGAAGCAAAATCCAACAATATCCTGCATACAAGAAACACACTTCATTCAAAAGGAAACTCATAGACTGAAAGTTAAAGGGTGGAAAACAATACTCCATGTGACAGGAACCCGAAAAAAAGCAGGAGTAGCTATCCTCTTTGCAGATCAAGTAGATTTCAAACCAACACTGATTAAGAGAAATGAAGGACACTACATCCTTGTAAAGGGAAGAATCCAAGAGGAAGAGATGACAATCATAAATATCTATGCACCAAACACTAGTGCGCCCCACTGTATAAAACAAATACTAATGGACATGAAAAGTCATATATGCACTAATACAATTGTAATGGGGGACCTCAACACCCCACTGTCACAAATAGATAGATCAATTAGACTAAAAACAATGAAATACTAGAACTCAATCTAACCCTTGAACAAATGAACTTAACAGATGTTTACAGAGTGAACACCCCACAAAATCAGAATACACATTCTTCTTAGCTGCACATTGGTCATTTTCCAAAATAAACCACATACTCACACGTAGAACATGTTTAAGTAAGTGCAAAGGAACTGAAGTTATCCCCTGTATATTATCAGACCATAGTGTGATGTAATTGGAGATCCATAGCAAAAGAAACTTGAAAAATTTCAAAACCATGTGGAAATTGAACAACACACTTCTGAATAACCAATGGGTCACAGAGGAAATTAAAGAAGAAATCAGACAGTTCCTTCAATTAAATGACAATGACAATACAACATATCAGAATCTATGGGACACAATGAAAGCTGTCTTACAAGGGAAATTCATAACAGTAAATATGCATATTAGGAAAACAGAAGGAGCCCAATTAAATGACCTGATGCTGAACCTCAAGCTTCTAGAAAAAGAAGAGCAGGACAACGCCAAAGCTCATAGAAGGGAGGAAATTATAAAGATCAGAGGAGAAATCAATGCAATGGAGACTAAGAGAATGATACAAAAAATTAATGAAGCCAGGAGTTGGTTCTTCGAAAGAATCAACAAAATTGACAAACCCTTAGCCAACCTTATCAGAAAAAGGAAAGAAAAGGCCCAAATCCATGCAATTAGGAATGAAAAGGGTGAAATTACAACAGACCCAGCAGAAATCCAAAGGATCATCAATACCTACTTCCAGAACCTATATGCCAATAAGATGGAAAACACAGAAGAAATGGACAGATTCCTAGATACATATGAATTACCAAAGTTGAACAAAGAAGACCTAAAAATTCTGAACAACCCAATATCAATCAATGAAATTGATAACGTAACTAAAACTTATCAACTAAGAAAAGCCTGGGCCCTGATGACTTCACTGCTGAATTCTACAAGACATTTAGAGAGGAACTGCTGCCACTACTGTTTAAACTCTTCAGTGAAATTGAAAGGGAAGCAATACTCCCAAATTCATTCCTGGAAGCAAGCATCACCTTGATCCTCAAAGCAGAGAAAGACCTAACCAAAAAGGAGAACTATAGGCCAATGTCACTAATGAACATAGATGCAAAAATCCTTACTAAGATACTGGCAAACAGAATGCAGAAGATCATCAAGAAGATCATACACCCTGACCAAGTGGGATTCATCCCAGGGATGCAGGGATGTTTCAACATATGCAAATCAATCAATGTAATACACTGTATCAATAGAGCCAGGGACAAAAACCATATGATCATCTCCATAGATGCAGAAAAAGCATTTGACAAAATCCAACATGCATTTATGATAAAAATCCTACAAAAAATTGAAATAGATGGTCTCTACCTCAAACTGATAGAAGCCATCTATGAAAAACCAACAGCCAATATCATACTAAATGGTCAAAAATTGAAATCCTTCACACTAAAATCAGGAACAAGACAAGGATGTCCACTATCACCACCCCTGTTCAATATAGTTTGGGAACATTAGCCACAGCAATTAGACAAGAGAAAGAAATGAAAGGAATAGAGATAGGAAACGAAGAAGTCAAAGTGTCATTATTTGCAGATGACATGATACTCTCCACCAAAAGTCTTCTAGAGTTAACCAGATTCAGTAAAGTAGCTGGATACAAGGTCAAAACACAAAAATCAATAGCTTTCCTCTACATGAACAACAGACTCACTGAGACAGAAATAGGGTAAACAATTCCTTTCACAATAGCATCCAAAAAACCAGTGGAACAGATTAGAAGATGCAGAAACAACACCAGACACACTCAGCCATCTCATCTTCGATAAAGGAGCCAAACACCCTCACTGGAGGAAAGATAGCCTCTTTAATAAATGGTGCTGGAAAAATTGGGTTTCAACTTGCCAAGGATTAAAACTATACCTATCTCTCTCTCCATGCACTAAACTAAAATCGAAATGGATTAAAGATCTAAATATTAAAATAGAAACTCTGAACCAGTTGGAACAGAGGTTAGGTAGAACTCTTGAAGACATTGGTGTAGGAAAAGATTTTATGAACAAAACAGCAGTTGCCCGTGAACTAGCACAAACAATCAACAAGTAGGATCTCTTCTTATTAAAAAGCTTCTGCACAGCAAGAGAAACCACCAGCAGTGTGAAGAGACTACGCACAATGTGGTAAAAAATCTTCACCTGCTTTTCCTCAGACAAAGGTCTACTATCTCAAATCTATAAAGAACTTAAAAAGATCAGACCTCCCAAATTTAAAGACCCAATCCAAAAATGGCCATCTGAAATGAACAGACATTTCTCAGGCAAAGAAGTAGAAATAGCAAATAAATGCCTGAAAATATGCTCAACATCACTGGTCATTCGAGAGATGCAAATGAAAACAATGCTGAGATTCCACTTCACTCCAGAAAGAATGGCTGTTATCATGAAATCAACCAATAACAAATGCTGGCGGGGCTGTGGGGAAAGAGGAACCCTGCTCCACTGCTGGTGGGAGTGTAGAGTGGTGCAAGCACTGTGGAAATCAGTATGGAGATACCTCAAAGAACTAGGACTGGAAGTCCCATTTGACCCAGCTATTCCCCTGCTGGGGATCTTCCCCAAAGAATTAAAAGAATCATACCACAGTGATATATGTGCAACCATGTTCATAGCAGCAAAACTGGTAATAGTTAAAACTTGGAAGCAGCCCCATTGCCCATCAACTGAAGACTAGATAAAGAAAATATGGGTTTTTAAATAAAATGGAATACTACTCAGCCATAAAAAATGAGAAATTAGAGACATTTATAGCTAAATGGCTGCATATTGAGGTGATACTCTTAAGTGAAATGAATAGGACACACATGTATAAATACCGAATAGTTTCTCTGGTGTGAGAAAATGAAAGTGTAAATAAGGACTAAAATGTATAATAGGTAATGTGAAATAAGAAAAAAAGGGGCAAAGGGGAAGGAAGTGGGAAGTGTAGGGTAAAAAAAAGAAAGGAATGGATTTAATATGAAAAAATGGAAAAATGGGAACAAAATCTTTGTAAATAGGGAGAGATGGAGGGGTTGAAGGGAGGGCTTGGAAATGGTGAAAAATAAGAACCAAGAGAGATTATGTAAAGGTGCAAATTTCCAATGATGAATGTCATTATATTGTGTACCTAAAATGTACCAATGATTAGAATGAATAATTGATAATGCAAAATAGGAAGAAAATGTCCAAAGGGGTAGGGTTAGTGGGAGGGGCAGGGGAAAGGAAAGAAAGGGAAGGAAAAATGATGAGAAATGGAAAAAATGGAAATAAAGTCTTTGTAAATAGGGAAGGGTGGAGGGGGTGAAGGGAGGGCTAGGAATAGGGAAAAAATAAGAACCAAAATCCATTATGTAAAGGTACAAGTTCCCAATGAGAAATGTAAATGTGTTGTATACCTAAAATGTACCAATAAAAGAATTTAAGAAAAAAAAATTATGAGAAAAGAAAAAAAATGGAAACAAAATCTATGTAAATAGGGAAAGGTGGAGGGGGTGAAAGGTGCACAGGTAATGGGGAAAAAAATAAGAACCAAGATACATCATGTACAGGTACAAGTACCCAATGATAAATGTAAATGTATTTTATACCTAAAATGTACCAATAAAAGAATTTTTAAAAATTTAAGTAATGCAATAATATATTGGATTAATCATGCAGCATATACTTTGATACCAGTTAATTAAAATTTTTCTGTTCTTTTTGGGTTATTTTTCTATAATTTCCTCCCATTTTCAGCAGAAAGAGAAAATATTTCATATCGTGAACATACCAAAGAAGTATACCAAAATATTGAAAAACATATAGAATGTAAAGAATTTGTATCCTTAATATAGAATAAGTTCATAAAATCAATAAAAGACTACAAACACTTTCTTATAACAAATAGGCATAGATATGAACAGGTGATTCATAACATCAAATGACAGTGAATGTAAATAAAGCAATAAATATTATTTTAATATAAAAATTTACCAGCGTGTGCACTTTACCATGAAATTCTTCAGGACTCATTTGCATTTAAACTGAACCTGCAGATTAAGAGATAACCTGTCTTTTCAGACAACTTTATTATCTCAATTGTACATGCTATCCAAAATCAATAGGGGAAAAATAAAGTAAAAAGAAGTGGGAAGAGGTATGAAATACAATGACAAGTAAAAACATTAAATATTCAAATATGAGGGCTGTCTGCTCTGGCTCTGAGAGAAAGTAATTTCTAAATTTGAATTTGGTAAAACCATGAGGCATCTTTTTGCATCTTAAACTCCTTTTCTTGTCCTGTCTTTTATCAGCCCTGCAGGTTGAGACTTCTGATGAACACAAATGCTGTTTTCCAGGAGCAGATGCCCCGCGTCTGACTACCTGAGTCTTTTCCCTACCTGTGGGGTTTTCTCTCAGTTTCACCTAACATGCATTGTATTTGATAATGTGGATATTCCAAATCACTGCCTCACTCACTGTCTCATTTATTTTAAAATAATTTATCTGTGAAAAATCTCTTCTACCATTTAAAAAGATAAAGGAAATTATTCTTGAGTGTTTTTAGTGGAAATCTCAAAGGAAGAGCTGAACACCTTGCCAGCATGGAATGTTAAGTTCTCTTGATCCCTAATTTATTACCACTCTGGCCACAGGTGCTGACATTTCCTACAAGGTTTGGAAAATTTATGGCAATTTTAATAAAAACCAATCCTTGACTTGCCACCCACATGCCTTTTAAAGCTATTCTTCTGGAAGACATGGAGACTCTGGTGTCGTAGATTACTGACTTCGTGTTAGTCATCCCACCCACCTTTCATTTTTCTCCATAAGTAACCGCTTTCCCCTCAGTTCTAGTAACCCAGAGGTACAGAAGTCCAAAAACAACAGTCAGGAACAAATCAGAGACCCCATACCTGCAAACACCGTAGACAAATTCATAGCCAGCCTAACTTTGGGAAGGAATTGGCATCAAATCAAATGAATGAGATTAATCTTACACAAAATAAAGTAGTTTCTGAAAATAGAAAAACAGCAAAAATGAGAATTTTTTTCAATCAAGTGTATTTTGTAAATGGTTATTGCCACTAGACTAGTTTTCCACATGTTAAGAATTTTGGATTTTCTTTTTTTGTCTGTAACTCTGCTTGTTTATGCCAGTATATAAATCCTTCCATTTGCACTTTTCATTAGAAGTTAGTGATTCTCATTGGAATTCTAAGTAAAGCTTTTCAGAGACTGAACAAACACACAATATTACTACCATTATATATAAATCTGTTTTCTTTCAGAATTTCCTATCTTTTCTATGCCAGAAAAAAACCCTGAACTGTCTTTCCAGATGACATTGTCTTAGTAAAACTGAGTCAGCCGAGGATCGAGGATCACTGGGTGAGACACCTCTGTGTTGCCTGTAAGCCTGCCTGGAAGGAATACCTGTCAGCACTGTGGAACATGCTACATCAAAGAGGACTTTCTTAACATCTAGCTCTGAAGGAGGGTTGTTTTGAGTCTTGTGGATCAGTATTTCCCATACTTTGTTCTGTAGATCCTTAGTTTTGCAAGATGTCCATAGAAAAAAAAATTTTTTTGTGGTCAAGTCAGTTATGGAAGCGTCTACCTTTGAGCTATTTATAGATCCATGGGGGATATTAGCCCAAACATGTCCTGAGACTTCCTGTGTTTATAAAAAATTTAAAAATAAAACTCCGCTTAATTTTGTTTAGCTTAGTAATTTCTAAATTTGTTTAACCACAGAATCTCTTTTTGGGGAAAACATTAATATTTCGTGGAATTAATGAGCTACAGAAAACACATGGGGTGGCTGACTTCAGGATGATAGCCCAGATATATAGTGGGAAGAACAATGGGTTTGGAGTCGAGGTTGTTCATTCAGACCTCTAACCATTTCTCATTCTCAGTTTCCTCATCTGAAAATTGGGAATAATAGTATTTACTATGTGGAGTTCTTGGGGGGAATGAAAGAAGGCAACGTGTAAGAGAACATGAGACTAGTGCTTGTTGTATCTTTGCTTGAATTCGACTCTTCTTTTTTTTTGTATTAAATTCTTTTATTGGTACATTGTAGGTATACAACACAATTACATTTCTCAATGGGAATTGTACCTTTACATAATGCATCTTGGTTCTTATTTTTTCCCCGTTCCTAGCCCTCCCTTCACGCCCTCCACTCTTCCCTATTTACAAAGACTTTATTTCTGTTTTTTCCATTTTCATCATTTTTCCTTTCCCTTCTTTCCTTTCCCCTGCCCCTCCCACTACCCCTACCCCTTTGGACCTTTTCTTCCTATTTTACATTATCGATTCTTCATTCTAATCATTGGTACATTTTAGGTATATAATATAATGATTGGAAATTTGCACCTTTACATATTCTCTCTTGGTTCTTATTTTTCACCCTTGCCCAGCCCTCCATTCAACCCCTCCAGTCCTCCCTGTTTACAAAGATTTTGTTCCTATTTTTCCATTTTCTCATATTAATCCTATTCCCTTCTATCCTTTCCCCTAGCCCTCCCACTTCCTTCCCCTTTGCCCCTTCTCTATTTCATATTGCCTATTATACATTTAGCCCTTATTTACACTTTCAGTTTCTCACACTAGAGAAACTATTCAGTATTTACACATGTGTGTCCTATTTATTTCACTTAAGAGTATTGCCTCAATGTGCATCCAGTTAGCTATAAATGTCTCTAATTTCTCATTTTTTATGGCTGAGTAGTACTCTATTTTATTAAAAAACCACATTTTCTTTATCCAGTCTCCAGTTGATGGGCATTTGGGCTGTTTCCAAGTTTTAGCTATTAAAAACTGTGCTGCTGTGAACATGGGTGCACATATATCACTGTGGTATGATTCTTTCAGTTCTTTGGGGAAGATCCCCAGCAGTAGAATAGAGGGGTCAAATGGGACTTCCAGTCCTAATCCTTTGAGGTATCTCCATACTGATTTCCACAGTGCTTGCACCACTCTACACTCCCACCAGCAGTGGAGCAGGGTTCCTCTTTCCCCACAGCCCCGCCAGCATTTGTTATTGGTTGATTTCATGATAGCAGCCATTCTTTCTGGAGTGAAGTGGAATCTCAGCATTGTTTTCATTTGCATCTCTCGAATGACCAGTGATGTTGAACATTTTTTCATGTATTTATTTGCTGTATCTACTTCTTTGCCTGAGAAATGTCTGTTCATTTCAGCTGCCCATTTTTTGACTGGGTCTTTAAATTTGGGAGGTCTGATCTTTTTAAGTTCTTTATAGATTTGAGATAGTAGCCCTTTGTCTGAGGAAGAGCAGGTGAAGATTCTTTCCCACATTGTGGGTTGTCTCTTCACACTGCTGGTGGTTTCTCTTGCTGTGCAGAAGATTTTTAATAAGAAGAGATCCCACTTGTTGATTGTTTGTGCTAGTTCATGGGCAACTGAGGTTTTGTTCATAAAATCTTTTCCTACACCAATGTCTTCAAGGGTTCTACCTAACCTCTGTTCCAACTGGTTCAGAGTTTCTATTTTAATATTTAGATCTTTAATCCATTTCGATTTTAGTTTAGTGCATGGTGAGAGATACAGGTCTAGTTTTAATCTTTGGCAAGTTGAAGCCCAATTTTTCCAGCACCATTTATTAAAGAGGCTATCTTTCCTCCAGTGAGGGTGTTTGGCTCCTTTGTCAAAGATGAGATGGCTGAGTGTGTCTGGGATTGTTTCTGCATCTTCTAATCTGTTCCACTGGTCCTCAAGTCTGTTTCTTTGCCAGTACCATGGTGTTTTTATCACAGTAGCTTTGTAGTAGAGTTGCAGGTTGGGGAATGTGATACCCCCTGCCATGTCTCTGTTACCTAGAATTGCTTTTGCTATTCTGGGTCTCTTCTTGTTCCAAATGAATTTTTGGATTGTTTTCTCAAGGTCCATGAGGTATGCTGCTGGGATCTCAATTGGAATTGCATTAAATCTATATAGCAGTTTTGGAAGTATGGCCATTTTCCCTATATTAATCCTTCCTACCCAGGAGCAGGGGATGTCTGTCCATTTTCTGATATCATCTACAATCTCTCTTTTCAGAGTGCCATAGTTTTCAGAGAAGCGGTCTTTGATTTCTTTCGTTAGGATGATTCCTAGGTATTTCAGTTTTTTGGATGCTATTGTAAAAGGAATTATTTGCCCTATTTCTCTCTCAGTGAGTCTGTCATTCGTGTAGAGGAAAGCTATTGATTTTTGTGTGTTGACCTTGTAACCAGCTACTTGATTGAATTTGGTTATTAAGTCTAGAAGATTTTTGGTGGAGTCCTTGGGGTCTTCTATATAGAGTATCATGTCATCTGCAAATAATGACAATTTGACTTCTTCATTACCTATCTTTATTACTTTTATTTCTTTCTCTTGTCTAATTGCTGTGGCTAATGTTTCCAAAACTCTATTGAACAAGAGTGGTGATAGTGGACATTCTTGTCTTATTCCTGATTTTAGTGTGAAGGATTTCCATTTTTTACCATTTAGTATGATATTGGCTGTTCATTTTTCATAGATGGCTTCTATCAGTTTGAGGTAGAGACCATCTATTTCAATTTTTTGTAGGGTTTTTATCATAAATGCATGTTGGATTTTGTCAAATGGTTTTTCTGCATCTATGGAGATAATCGTATGGTTTTTGTCCCTGGCTCTATTGATATAGTGTATTACATTGATTGATTTGCATATATTGAACAATTCCTGCATCCCTGGGATGAATCCCACTTGATCAGGGTGTATGATCTTCTTGATGATCTTCTGCATTCTGTTTGCCATTATCTTATTAAGGATTTTTGCATCTATGTTCTTTAGTGAGATTGGCCTATAGTTCTCCTTTTTGGTTGGGTCTTTCTCTGCTTTGGGGATCAAGGTGATGCTTGCTTCCAGGAATGAATTTGGGAGTATTGCTTCCCTTTCAATTTCACTGAAGAGTTTAAACAGTAGTGGCAGCAGTTCCTCTCTAAATGTCTTGTGGAATCAGCAGTGAAGCCATCAGGGCCCAGGCTTTTCTTAGTTGATAAGTTTTTAATTACATTTTGAATTTCGTTGGTTGATATTGGGTTGTTCAGAATTTTTAGGTCTTCTTTGTTCAACTTTGGTAATTCATATGTATCTAGGAATCTGTCCATTTCTTCTGTGTTTTCCATCCTATTGGCATATAGGTTCTGGAAGTAGGTATTGATGATCCTCTGGATTTCTGCTGGGTCTGTTGTAATTTCACCCTTTTCATTCCTAATTGCATGGATTTGGGCCTTTTTTTCCTTCTTCTGACAAGGTTGGTTAAAGGTTTGTCAATTTTGTTGATTCTTTCGAAGAACCAACTCTTGGGTTCATTGATTTTTTTGTATCATTCTCTTAGTCTCCATTGCATTGATTTCTCCTCTGATCTTTATAATTTCCTCCCTTGTATGAGCTTTGGGGTTGTCCTGCTCTTCTTTTTCAAGAAGCTTGAGCTTCAGCATCAGGTTGTTTAATTGGGCTTGTTCTGTTTTCCTAATATGCATATTCACTGCTATGAATTTCCCTCGTAAGACTACTTTCATTGTGTCCCATAGATTCTGATATGTTGTATTGTCACTGTCATTTAATTGAAGGAACTGTCTGATTTCTTCTTTAATTTCCTGTGTGACCCGTTGGTTATTCAGAAGTGTGTTGTTCAATTTCCATGTGTTTATGAAATTTTTTGAGTTTCTTTTGCTATGGATCTCCAATTTCATCGCACTATGGTCTGATAATGTACTAGGGATAACTTCAGTTCCTTTGCACTTACTTAAACATGTTCTATGTGTGAGTATGTGGTCTATTTTGGAGAATGACCCATGTGCAGCTAAGAAGAATGTGTATTCTGATTTCGTGGGGTGGAAAACTCTGTAAACATCTGTTAAGTTCATTTGTTCAACAGTTGGATTGAGTTTGAGTATTTCATTACTTATTTTTTGTCTAGTTGATCTATCTATTTGTGACACTGGGGTGTTGAGGTCCCCCACTACAATTGTATTAGTGCATATATGACTTTTCATATCCATGAGTATTTGTTTTATATAGCTGGGTGCACTAGTGTTTGGTGCATAGATATTTATGATTGTCATCTCTTCCTCTTGGATTCTTCCCTTTACAAGGATGTAGTGTCTTTCTTCATCTCTCTTAATCAGTGTTGGTTTGAAATCTACTTGATCTGCAAAGAGGATAGCTACTCCTGCTTTTTGGGGGGTTCCTGTCACATGGAGTATTGTTTTCCACCCTTTAACTTTCAGTCTATGAGTTTCCTTTTGAATTAAGTGTGTTTCTTATATGCAGCATATGTTGGATTTTGCTTTTTGACTCATTCTGCCAGTCTATTTCTTTTGATTGGTGAATTGAGACCATTAACATTGATGGTTATAAATGAAACGTATTGGCTTGTCATTGCCATGACTTTTTCTTTTTGTTGGGTTCTCCCCCTTTACATTTAACTTCTTGTCATGCCAGATGGGTTCATTCTGCTTTGCTTCCTGGGGTTGTGATCCTCAATGTCTGTTCCTAGGATATTGTGTAAAATTCTTTGGAGTGCTGGTTTGGTATTCACAAAGTTCCTAATGCGCTCTTTGTCCTGAAAGTATCTTATTTCTCCATCAATTTTGAAAGATAGTTTTTCAGGGTACATCAATCTGGGTTGGAGGCTGTTTCCTTTTAGGGCTTGGAATATGTCACTCCAAGCTCTTCTTGCCTTGATGGTTTGTGTTGAGAAGTCTGCTGTGATTCTGATGGGCTTTCCTTTGTATGTGATTTGTTTCTTTTCTCTGATTGCTTGGAGAACTTTGTTCTTCTCTTGAGTTTCTGGAATCTTAACAATTATATGCCTATGTGTAGATTTTTTTTTGATCAAGGCTATTTGGTGTCCTATATGCCTCACTTATTTGTATGTCAAGCTCTTTTCCCATGCTTGGGAAGTTTTCTGCTATTATTTCTGTGAAGAGATTTTTTTATGTCATCTGCACTCTCTCCTGTTTCTTCATTGAGCCCAATCAGTCTTATGTTATTCTTCTTTGCATCATCTAGCAGCTGCTGCATTGATTTCTCATGTTCCCTTATAATTTTGAAGCAATTTTTCTTTTCCTGGTCACTAATTGCAACCTTATCTTCTATATCTGAAATTCTGTTCTCACATTGGCTCATTCTGCTGTGTAGACTTTCAATGGAGTTTTTCATGTCCTGGAAATCTATGTGCATCTGTTTTATGGATTCCATTTGTTTCTTATGTTGGGATTGCATCATGTTCCTGAGCTCCTCTCTAGATTTATTAAACATGTCTTGCAGTAGGGGCACAATTTCTCCTGTTATCTGAGAAATTATTTCTGATTTCATTTTTCCAGATCCCCTTTTGTTGCCAGTTCAGTGGGTCCAGGTGGTTGAGTATCAGAGTGTTCCATCTCATTTCCCTTTGGGGTTGCTGTAGGTGATCTGGAAGTCTGGTTTTGAGACTTATTTACATTTTTTTCTCATTTCAACTGGGCCAGGGGGCTGTTAGCGCCTGTATGGATTACCTCCTCTGAGCTGGGTGAGGTGGGCCAGGGGCCATGAGCAGCGGTAGGGATGGTGACCCAAAAGCCCTTTCCTGTGGCCTGGGAGCAGCGGGAGGGATGGTGGTTGAGAATCCCTTTCCTCTGGACCAGGAGCAGTGGGATGGTGGCCCAAAAGCTCTTGCCTGTGGGCTGGGAGCAACAGGAGGGATGGTGGCCCAGAAGCCCCTTCCTCTGGGCCAGGAGCAGCGGGACAGAAGGTGGCCCCAAAGCCCTTTTCCTCTGGGCTGGGAGCAGCAGGAGGGATGGTGACCGGGAAGCTCCATCCTCTGGACCCGAAGCAGTGGGACGACGTCTCAGAAGCCCCTACCTCTGGGCCGGGAACAGCGGGACTCAGTACCTTGGTCTGGTGGTCTGGTGTCCTCTGCGTCTTTGTAATGTGGAGCCAGGTGGCTGCCTGTCTGCAGTGGGGTGATTCGGTGTCTTCCGCGCGACTCAGGACCTCGGTAGGGCGTGCACAGACCTGCCTGTCTGCAGCGGGCTGATTCAGCGTGTTCTGACCATAGGGTTTTTAATATGACTGTGCGACTCGGGCAGTGACAGTCCCGGCTCCGGCTCTTCCTCGAGCCCCCTCCCCCTTTCCCGAAGATGCCTGTGCCCCAGCCCTCTCTAGCTACGCCGTGCGGGCTTCCTTGGGGCAGCCGTTTTGATTTTTTCGAATTCAACTCTTCTTGACAATCCAATTCTCTGGCCAAACAACAAGGGACTATTGGCGCAGAAGTGTCCTTCAGAAGTACTACTGCTGGTTTTTATGCACAGATGTGCTTTGTGAGTTCATATACTGCTAGTAGTAGCTGCTTATAGATGATCGTGTCTGAGTTGAAAAGTATATGGGCCTTTCTGTGACACTAAGTTAGCTATCTTCTGAGTCAGTTGAGATTGGTCATTTTAAAGTCACAATGAATTGGACTAATTGGCTATTTTGTTGTACCTCTAAATTTGAACATAAAACTTTTGTTGAGGGAAAATAGTATTATTAAATGGAACTAGTAGGCTATGGAAAATACACAAGATGTACTGATAAAATACAGTAGTAAAACACAGTTTATGGGCTACTTCTATATAAAACCATCTCTATATATGTAATTACATATTGTTAGCTCCTCATAAGCCCTTGCTAGTTTTTTCCTGAATTTTTCATTCACATTCATTAACAGATGTTTCAATATGAAATTCTAAAAGAGCTATACAAAAGAATTGTGGTAGACTCAGCATTATACCAGCAGAGGCCCATTTAAAGATGTGCTGTTGCCCAACAGTGAAGAGGACCACCAGCAGAGAGCCTTCAGCTCACAGCTCCTGGAGGGTCCATGTCATCTACAAAGCCATCTTGCTGGAGGTGATACCCTTCCTAGGACTGTCATCATCTAATGACTGATCCAGGCAGTGGCAAAAAGACTCAACCATTTTGGCTCAGTGTGAGAGAACTCTACCACCAATGTTTTAGGGCCTATGTCTGAGCCAGGACACCCAGGCTTTGTCAGGCCTGCACTGCAATTTGACCTGCAATGGCCTAGGAAGAAAATATCTTGTAAAAACTTGCAGTTTGATCTCTGCTCAATCCTATTTCCTCCACTTCTTTTCACAATATTATATTTTTATAATATATATATAATATAATATATATAAATAATATATATTTTCGTATATTCTAAATGTCATCGAAGCATCTGCTTATGGAGAAGCCAATCTGCACCCAGATGTTAGTGCTTTCTTTTTATATTTTCTAAATGTTCTTTTACAGTTCCATGAATACAGGATATTCTCTCTAACTTGATTTTAAATCCTTTGTGGGCAAGAAATATATAGTGGTTTCTACCTATGTGCCAGTTTCTGTTGCTGTACCATAAGATAGAAGATAGCTAAAGGCCAGGGATATAGCTCAGCAACACCACACCTGCCTGGCAAGCCAAGGTCTTGAGTTCAATTCCTGGTACCAGAAAAAAATAAAAACAAACTGAGATAAGAAGATAACTATTAAATAATATTATTAATGAAAGCATATTCCTTTCATGCTGATGGGCCTCACACTTCTGTATTTAGTAAGTGGCCACAAATTAGGAAAACTATATTAGAACTCTAGAAATTAACAGTCTAGTGTAGCTTTTTTTAGTGGTTCTCAATATCTGCCTAATCTGTGGAAATTTCCAGTATGTAGTTCTCACTGCTCTCCATTCTTCCTTTCCTTTCTACATCAAGAGTTAACACTGATATCCAGAATTCCTCCACCTATATCCTTCTTTTATCATAGTTGAAATGATATTTTTCTTTATGAATTGTTATTCCCAGCAACCTTCTTGACTAATGCATTCAAAAATTGTGAATGCCATTTTTCCCTTAAATAGGCTCCTTTAGACAAATAACTGCTAAGCATTTTTCCTGTGAATATGTAAATAGGTTAAAAATGAAGATGCAGCCAGTGTTGTGTGAATATTATTCCAACATTACACTTAAGATCCTTTCAGTACCATTTGCTAACATTTTGTACTCCTAGCCAAAGTGCCAAAAATTGCTCTCTCTTCATGCAATTTTCAAAATTTTCACTGGCACAAAATGAAGTAAAATTTCTATCTGTAGGAGAGAGCAAACTTCATTTAGCATGTTTTACAAAGTGCTAAATAGGTTTTCTATTTTAGGAGTGGAGTGGCAGAACATGTGCTTCCTGCTATCCTGATCCAACATTTACAGTTTTGCTCCTGCACAGATTGCACATTACAGGTTGCCTTTGGCTACATTAACATAAGACTTGTTATTTTATTCACAAGAAAAAGAAATACAATTACAATGTGCTTATGGGATGTGATGTCAGTGCTGGAAAGTCATATTCATTGTTTTTAATTTTTTGTTACTCAAAATAAAATAGGGATCAGGAGCCTGTGTGAGAAGCTTTTCTATTCAAATGGCTTCAAAGTAAGAGCTCTTATTTCTTATTTTCTAATGCACTGACCAAAAGAAAAGTGTCATAGTCTTGCTGATGAGAAATTTAGAACCCTGGATCACTACCATTATTTCAAGTAGTTCATAAAATCGTTGTCTGAAAGAAACCATACAGGGCTGAATATTCACTGGATATATTTTCTAAGAAAAACAGTACTGATCTCATAATAGTATGAGAGTAAAAGTAATAATAACTATATCTATTAATTGTTTGTAAAGTTCTAGGCACTGTCCTAAGAACCTTACATTTATTATCTTATGGGATCCTTGCAACCACTCTCTGAGACAGTGCTGTTTTGACTTGACCCCAGACCATGACTGCTTTATCATGGAATCATTTTGAAAGATACAGTGCAAGTTTTCCCTCCTTGGAAGTACTTCTCTGACCTATTTTGTCTGAGAGTTTTACCCTCTTTCCTGTTCCTGGTGTTCTCTTTGCCCTCCTCCATAATCTCACATGTATTTCATTATGCAGTATTGACTTCTTGCCAGAAGTTGAATTCCCTAAGGGCAAAGCCCAACACATTATAAATCTCTGCATCTCTGCAACATGGTAGGGTATCTTAAAAAACAATAAATTGTTAAAGATTATTTTAGTGATTACTGAATGAATGTCTGTGTTATTATTATTTTTGATGTGTATGTGCATTGCTAAGGATTGAACCCAAGGCCTCACCTATCCTAGGCAAGCAAGCCATAGGGCCACATCCTCAGCCACCTATTACGTATGTCTTATATGTTTCTTAAGAAACCCAGAAATAGACAATATATTCCATGTCTTATATCCAAACACTTCTGTGATAAAAGTATAAAGATAGGATTAAGAAAAAACAGAACATGTACCAGGAAGCTTAGTAGTGGTTCTCTTTGGATACCAAGAATGCAGATTATTGTTCTTTTTTTCTTTTAAACCAACTATGTCTTCTCTGTTATAAATATACTCATTTTAAAAGAAAAACATCATCCAAAGATAAATATGTATGTAAAAATTTTGGCCTCTGATTAAAAATGAAATCTCACTGGTGTTAAGGAGATTCACCGTGTAATGGTTACTCTGTTACCTGCACCAGCTCACTGAGATAGAACATTCACATGAGTTAGTTGCACAACCTTATTAGTCACAGATAGGCAGCAAGGAAGAACAGAAGCATTGAACTCACAGAGAGCCAATGCTTAACTTCCAGGAGAGCTGCCCAAGTCGGATGGATTCTTCTCTGTACATGTTCCATGTTGCATAACAGCTGGAGATCCTGAAAGCCTTCCACTTTTGGACCTATACCTTGGGAAAAAGTGGAACCACTGGCTCAAAGCATTGCATGATATCCATTTCTAGAGGGGATGGAAGCAGAATCCAGTATGTTTTGGATAGCCTCCCTTGTGTCAGGGTATTGCATTCCAAGTACATTTGATAGTTATCCTGAGAACTACATGCAGGAGACCTATCCTCCTACAAGTGGCTGTCCACAGGTGACCTCTTGCAATTTTCCCTTTGAATACCTATGAAGACAGAAAAAATATAAAAAGTCAAGACTGAAAACCAAACCTTACAGAAAATCTCACCAGAATCTAGAAGCAATTGCTGGAATACATTAAGTCTGATAGGGCTCCATCAAAACAATCCAACTTTCTCTTTGATCATTGGCAAATTCCCAAACTTTGCTTCTTGACACAGAGACCAGAACCCAGAGCACTAGAACTGGCTCCAATCAAAAATTGTGGAGTCATGCCTTCACTACACTGTTGCTGTGTTGTAGGTTTCCTGAGAATTGTGCAAATGGTCTTCCATTCTTCAAGGTTGTCTAGAGAAGTAAGCCCCAGAAAACAAGTTCCCGATAAAGGGTTGTGGCCAGTGAAATGTTACATCCTACAAGGTAGCGGCTTCACAAATGGATGGGGGGTAGGAATGGAAACTTTAAAATCATAATTGAGTTGAAGATCGCTGGAGATGTAGATATTTGCAATTAATAAGGAGAAAAGCAGGGAATAGAAACATAAGCCAAGGTATAAGCTAGAAGAGCTAGAGGGAAAAAATCAATTTTTAAAGACATCATTGAAGACAGTTTTCCTGAATTGAGAACACTATGCATATGCAGATTGAAGTTCTAAATGGAAATCTGCATAAATAAAACAGAAACTTTAAAATTCTGTAAACTATAGGTAGAAAAATCTGGTTCTTCTGTAATGGAATAAAAAAAAAACAAGTGTTTTCATCCTCTTTCTCTGCACTCTAGAGTCCAATGGATCGATGTGTAAATTCAGTGGTGCTGCCCAGGAAAGCTTGCTGCAATGACAAAAACATTCTAGATCTGTGTTGTGCACAGACTAATGTCTGTAGCCACTACTCACCTGTAGCTATGGAACCCTTGAAATATGGCTAGTTAATTTAAGCCTAGAATCCCAAACATATTGGACAGCACAAACTTTGAGTTTTGGAATTAAGATATTACAGATTATTGTTCCCATCAAGATTGTCTTTCTGACATGAAGGAAATGGGTTTAAGATTTTTAAAACTATATTCTATTTGATCTTTGTTTTTAACATGTGTTATGTACATGTGCCAGTTCCCCACAATGAACTGCAAACATGTACTAAAAAAATAAAAAACAAGAACAAACAAAAACACACAATGTATTTTCTGTAAAATGTGGAGAAGATACAAGGAGCATTCTTCTGTGCTCAAAGTCCATAGGTTTCAATGGTTTTATTATTAAAGAACAAAAATTGAAATAGTTTAAGCATTCAGCTCAAGAAGTTGGGAAAAATACAGCAAAGCAACTCCAGAAAAAAAGCAGCAAAAACAGAAATAGGAAAGTATTAAAGCAAAAATTAATATATAAGAAATGAAAAATGGCAAGATAAAAATAAAATGGAAAATTGGTTATTTGGGGGAAAAACACATGTCTATCTAGTCTAATCAAAAAAGAAAATAGATCTAAAATTATGAATAGAAAAGGAAATACAGTAAAATGGCAAAAGTAAAGTAGATTTATTTTTAAGCACACAGAGAGAAAATATTATTTGAAAATGGAGACGTTTCCAGGAAAACATTATCAGAATTGATTTAAGAAACAATAGAAAATTTAGCAACTATAGGGAAAAAATTTAATGTTTTAAAAAATTACTTTGAAAAAAAGGTGGTCTTGAAAGTTTAGAATGAATCCTTTCAAACCTTCAAGGAAGAGATTACTTCCAGAATTTCTATTTAAAAGATTTTTTTTGAAGATCAGCTTTGAGTTCACAGTAAAATAAAGAGAATGATACAAAGACACTCCACATGCACCCTCTGCCAGAATAGCATGCCACATTATAAACACTCACCACCAGAGCTGTACACTTGTTACAACTGATGAACCTGCATTGAAACTTCATTATCATCCAAAGTCCACAGCTCACATTTGGGCTCATTTGGTTGCACATGCCATGGATTTGGACAAACATGTAACATGTCCACCTTAATCACATCTCACAGAGTATTTTCACTGTCCTAAAAATCCTCTATTCTAACTGTTCATCCCTTCCTGCCCCAACTTGTGCCAATCACGGGTCTTTTTATTTTCTCCATAGTTTTGCCTTTTCCATAATGTCGTGTAGTTAGACTCATATATCATATAGCCTTTTCAGATTGTCTTGATAATGTGCACTTCAATTTCCTGCATGTCTTTTCGGGGCCTGATAGTTCACTTCTGTTCAGCTCTCAATAACATTACATTTTCTGGATGTACCATGGTTTACTTATCTATCTGTTTACTAAATAATACCTTGGTTGCTTCCAAATATTTGGATTATGAATAAAACTGCAATAAAGATCTCTGTGAAAGTATTTGTGTGGACATAAGTTTTAATTCCTTTGAGCAAATACCAATGAGTGTGATTGATGGATCTCATGGTAAGAGCACATTTAGTTTTTTAAAAATATGTTTTATTTTTTAAGAAACTGCCAGTCTTAAACTGTCATTATGCATTTTGTATCCATTTCAATAATAAATAAGAGTTATGATTGCTCCACACCCTCCTTGTGTTTAGTATTGTCAATGTTGTAGAATTTGGCTATTCTCTAATAGTTATATATTCGTATCTTATTGTTTTAATTTACATTTTTCTGATGACACTATGCAAAGCGTCTTTCCACATGCTTATTTGGCATCTAAAGGAGAAATGATCAAACATAGAGTGAATGTTTAAGTTAAAAAATTATTACATTAAAAGTCACATTGCCATTACTCTTCCTCATAATATTTCCCCTAGCTTCAGATAGACTTATCCCATCATTCCTGCCATGTTCTGAAGCAGTCCTACTGGGTCCTCTTTCATAAATATCTTTAGTTGGGCAGTCCTGGCTGCCTTGATGTCCTGATTCTATTTAAAAGTTACCTTTCACAGTCATTTTGACTTCAGAGAAGAGCCAAAAGTTGCACAGTGCCTCATCTGGAGCATAAGGTGGATGTGGACCCATCCTAATGTTTACATGAGCTTGCCTTTTCATTTGAATGGCACTTGGCAGCAGCATTCACCACAGTTTTGATCACATCTCATAAAGACACAAAGAAAGGCTTCCAGAATTGCTTCAGAAAGTGGTGAAAACAACAGGATACATGTGTTCCAAGTGAGGGGGAATATTTTGAAGGGAATTAATGGCAATATGTGTTTTACTATGATAATTTTTTAAAAATTTAAACATTGGGCCGGGGATTTAGCTCAGTGGTTTTGCCGCCTGCTGCACAAGCGCAAGGACCAGAGTTCAATCCCCAGTACCAAAAAAAAAAAAAAAATTAAACATTCATCGTATATATTTTGAAACTCTCTGTATATTTTCTTTGGTGAGGTATCTATTAAGTGAGGTCTTTGGCCTCTTTTTTAGTCTGGTTGTTTTCTTTCTTGCTGTTCAGCATTAGGAATTTGTTATGTATTTTAGATTACAGTCTTTTATCAGATATGTCTTTTGAAAATATTTTCTCATCTATGGCTTGTCTTTTCATTCTCTTGACAATGTTTTTTGTTTGTTTTGACAGAGAAGAGATTTTTAATTTTAATGAAATCTAGTTGACTAGTTCTTTCTTTCATGGGTTGTGCCCTTGGTGTTATATCTAAAGAGTCATCACCAAAACCATTGTCATCTAGATTTCCTCCTGTGTTATCTTCTAGGTGTTTTACATTTGTGTATGTGATCCATTTTGAGTTAGCTTGCTTGGAGGATGTAATATTTATTCATTTTGCATGGGGATGTCTTTGTTTTAGCACCATTTGTTGAAAATACTATTTTTCTTCATTATATAGCCTTTACTTCTTGTCAAAGGTAAGGTGGCTATATTTATATGCATCTTCTGGGCATTCTATTCTGTTCCATTTATCTTTTTGTCTATTCATTTGCCAATACCACACTGTCTTGATTATTGTACCTATGTAGTGGTTCTGAAAGTTTCATACTTTCAGTCCTCTGACTTTGTTCTCCAGTTCTTTTTAATTGTTCTAACACGTAGGAAAAATGGAAAAATGTATTTTTAAAGACTATATACTTTTATATAAAAACTAACAATAACTAAATAATGATAAAAATATTAGAGATCTTTCCCAATTCTAAATAAAGATGATAAAAGTCCACAGTATATTATGAAGATATGACAAACTAGCTTTCAGGATTAAAATGCAATTACAAACATATTGCTCTGTTTCAGGTGGTGTCCTATGATCTGCTCATGCATTGATCCACTTAATTCTCACAAGAATGCTGTAAATTAGATGGGTCCTATTTTTTTATCTCTTATATATATGAGGAAATTGAAGTATAGGAAAATTAGGTAACTTGGCTAAAATCACATAAATGATAAGGGCAAGGCTAAGCTCCCATCTAGGCGATCTAGCTTTTACCGCTAGCTGTACCACCTTTTATGCCCATAGATTATTAGAAGAAACCAACGTAGACATATCAGTAGTTGTGAAAAACCATGTGGTAACATTCAAAATCCATTCTTGACTTAAAAAGAAAACATTTTTGCTAGGAGAGAAGGTTGTGTTATTCTTATTATAATGAAGATTATCTGTCTACAATTAGCATCTCACAGCATAATTAATAGGGAGAGTAGAGAAATTCACATTAAAGTCATGTGTTGCTTTGGCAGTTCTACTGAATGCAGCCAGACTTGGAGTGGTGGAGGAACAAAGAGTTTAACTCTTGGAGAGGAATAATAATATAACAGATGTCATGATATTCTTCTTATAAAATTGAAGAGAATTAGTTAAAGATTTACTAAAAGAAATGAGTAAGTATGATATAACTAGTATATAGAAAATAAATATAGCAACATTTTAGCTTTAAGTGGCTAGACTATGGTGGCAATAGTGAAATTCTAAATACATGGATTTATAAATACATACAATCCTGAGGGTATGTTTTGGAGGAAGGAACAAAAAGAATTAAATTGAGATACTGGGGGAAAAAATCAAGTCAAAAGGAGCTGTTAAATAACTTTAGGAAGACTGGAGGAAGATCAGGATTGGGTTAGTATGGAGAATCAAGTTTCAAATATAGTATGCTTTGTATGTTTAGTAGACATTTTGAGGAAATAAGAAGTAGGCAGTGGGCTATACAAATACTGTAAGGTGTTCTGATAAGAAGTTGAGTTCAAGACATCCATTTGGGGCAAAATCAGCCTTAATGATGATATTTAATGACAAGGTACAGACAAGAGTGTCAAAAAATCAAGGCATTCCAGAAAGGAGCTCTGCACACTGACATCAGAGGGCCACCAGAAGAGCAAGACAGCAATGACAACAGGAAAGAAGTTGCTGATGAGGCTGAAAGAAAATTGCCCAGACATTGAAGCTGAGAGAAGAAAGTATTTCATGGAAGCTAGAATATTTCAATTGTGCCAAATCTTGAGAGTTCAAGTAATATAAGAACAAAATAAAGGTCATTGCCTAGGTTGAAAACAGCAGTCTTAGTAATGTTGGTATGTACAAGATTCCTACTGAATAAGAGGTGAGGAAGTGGAGACTACTACTTTTGACAACCTTTTCAACAACTAAAATGTCATTTAAACCATTTCAAAATGAAGTTAAGTATTTCACTTGTTGAAATTGACAGTTCAAATCAGTTGGAAGAAGAAAGATTATTTTATAAATGATCTGGGTATGATTTAATACTTGTTTGGGAAGAAATGACTTGAAGTTCTAGAAAAAAGAGTAATACTTCAAGAGTATAACAAGCCCATCTCTAAGTAGGAATATATTATTCTATTTTGAAGTCACACATTTTTCCTAATTTTTTCATAATAGACTTCTTTTTAGTCTAATATATTAATGTCTGTTTATAAAAAGCACACATTTTAGCTGGGCAATAAGTTCAAGAGTTAATTTGTTTTTATTTATCTTATTGGTACATTTTAGGTATAAAATCTAATGACATCCATCATTGGAAATTTGCAACTTTACATAATCTCTCTGGGTTCTTATTTTCCCCCTTCCCCTGCCCTCCCTTCAACCCCTCCATCCCTCCCCATTTGCAAAGACTTTGTTTACATTTTTTTCATTTTCTCATATTAATTCCATTCCCTTCTTTCCTTTCCCCTACCTCTCCCCTTTCCCCTTCCCCTTTGCCCCTTTTCTTCCTATTTCACATTATCTATTATAACTTTCAATCCTTATTTACACTTTCAGTTTCTCACACTAGAGAAACTATTTGATATTTACACATGTGTCCTATTTACTTCACTTAAAAGCATCATTTCAATATGCATCCATTTAGCTATAACTGTCTCTAATTTCTCATATTTTATGGCTGAGTGGTACTCCATGTTATTAAAAAACCACTTGTTCTTTATCCAGTCTCCAGTTGATGGGCAACTGAGCTGCTTGAAAGTTTTAGCTATTACAAATTGTGCTGCTATGAACATGGGTACACATATATCACTGTGGTATGATTCTTTTAATTCTTTTGGGAAGATACCCAGCAGAGGAATAGCTGGGTCAAATGGGACTTCCAGTCCTAGTTCTTTGAGGTATCTCCATATTGATTTCCACAGTGCTTGCACCAGTCTACACTCCCACCAGCAATAGAGCAGGGTTCCTCTTTCCCCACAGGCCCGCCAGCATTTTTTATTGGTTGATTTCATGATAGCAGCCATCCTTTCTGGAATGAGGTGGAATCTCAGCATTGTTTTCATTTGAATCTGTCAAATAATCAGTGATGTTGAACATTTTTTCATGTTTATTTACTGTTTTTACTTCTTTTTCTGACAAATGTCTGTTCATCACAGATGCCCATTTTTGGATTGAGAATTTAAATTTGGGAGGTCTGATTTTTTTTAAGTTCTCTATAGATTCAAAATAGTAGACCTTTGTCTGAGGAGCAGCAGGTAAAAATTTTTTCCCTCATTGTGGGTTGTCTCTTCACACTGTTGGTGGTTTCTCTTGCTTTGTAGAAGCTCTTTAATAAGAAGAGATCCCACTTGATGATTGTTTGTGCTACTTCATGGGCAACTGTGGTTTTGTTCATAAAATCTTTTCCTACACCAATGTCTTCAAGAGTTCTACCTAACCTCTCTTGCAGCCAGTTCAGCGCTTCTATTTTAATATTTAGATCTTTAATCCATTTTGATTTTAGTTTGGTGCATGGTAAGAGACATAGGCCTAGTTTTAATCTTTGGCAACTTGAAACCCAGTTTTTCTAGCACCATTT
The DNA here is from genome assembly GCF_053883595.1 of Heterocephalus glaber. NCBI lineage: Eukaryota > Metazoa > Chordata > Mammalia > Rodentia > Bathyergidae > Heterocephalus > Heterocephalus glaber. The sequence continues at coordinate 29,634,384 of NW_028258147.1, forward strand.
ATTAAAGAAGCTATCTTTCCTCAAGTCAGGGTGTTTAGCTCCGTTCTCAAAGATGAGTTGGCTGAGAGTGTCCGGAGTTGTTTCTGCATCTTCTAATCTGTTCCACTGGTCCTCAGGTCTGTTTCTTTGCCAGTACCATGCTGTTTTTTTTATCACAGTAGCTTTGTAGTATAGTTTCAAGTTGCGGGTTGTGATAACCCTTGCCATGTCTCTGTTGCCTAGAATTGCTTTTGCTATTCTGGGTCTCTTCTTGTTCCAAATGAATTTTTGGATTGTTTTCTCAAGGTCCATGAAGTATGCTGCTTGGATTTCAATTGGAATTGCATTGAATCTATATAGCAGTTTTGGAAGTATGGCTATTTTCACTATGTTGATCCTTCCTACCCAGGAACAAGGGATGTCTTATCATTTTCTGATATCATCTTCAATCTCTCTTTTCAGAGTGCTATAGTTTTCAGAAAAGAGCTCTTTGATTACTTTTGTTAAGTTGCCTCCTAGATATTTCAGTTTTTTGGATGCTATTGTGAAAGGAATTGTTTGCCTTATTTCTCTCTTAGTGAGTCTGTTGTTCCTGCAGTGGAAAGCTATTGATTTTTGTGTGCTGACCTTGTATCCAGCTACTTTACTGAATTTGGTTATTAAATCTAAAAGACTTTTCTTGGCATTCTTGCTGTCTTCTATATAGAGTATCATGTCATCTGCAAATAATGACAATTTGACTTCTTTGTTTCCAATCTTTATTCCTTTTATCTCTTTCTCTTGTCTAATTGCCATAGCTAATGTTCCCAAAACTGTATGGAACCGGAGTAGTGATAGTGGACATCCTTGTCTTGTTCCTGATTTTAGTGTGAAGGATTTCAGTTTTTGACTATTTAGTATGATATTGGCTATTGTTTTTTCATAAATGGCGTTTATCAGATTGAGGTAGAGACCATCTATTCCAATTTTTTGTAGGGTTTTTATCATAAATGCATGTTGGAGTTTGTCAAATGCTTTTTCTGCATCTATTGAGATAATCATATGGTTTTTGTCCTTGGCTGTATTGATACAGTGTATTACATTGATTGATTTGCATATGTTGAAACATCCCTGCATCCCTGGGATGAATCCCACTTGGTCAGGGTGTATGATCTTCTTGATGATCTTCTGCATTCTATTTCACAGTATCTTATTAAGGATTTTGGCATCTATGTTCATTAGTGAGATTGGCCTATAGTTCTCTTTCTCAGTTGGGTCTTTCTCTGCTTTGGAGATCAAGGCAATCCTTCTTCCAGGAATAAATTTTGGAGTATTGCTTCCCTTTCAATTTTATTGAATAGTTTAAACATTAGTGGCAGTAGTTCCTCTCTAAGTGTCTTGTAGAATTCGGGAGTGAAGCCATCAGGACCCAGGCTTTTCTTAGTTGGTAAATTTTTAATTATATTTTCAATTTCATTGATTGATATTGGGTTGTTTAGAAATTTGAGCTCTTCTTCGTTCAACTTTGGTAATTCATACGTATCTAGGAATCTGTCCATTTCTTCTATGTTTTCCTTATTATTGGGATATATGTTCTCAAAGTAGGTATTGATGATCCTCTGGGTTTCTGCTGGGTCCATTGTAATTTCATCCTTTTCATTCCTAATTGCATGGATTTGTGCCTTTTCTTTCCTTTTTCTGATAAGGTTGGGTAAGGGTTTGTCAGTTTTGTTGATTCTTTCAAAGAACCAACTCTTGGCTTTATTAATTCTTTGTATCATTCTCATAGTCTCCATTGAATTGATTTCTGCTCTGATCTTTATAATTTCCTCCCTTGTATGAGCTTTGGGTTTGTCCTGCTCTTCTTTTTCTAGAGGCTTGAGGTTCAGCATCAGGTTGTTTAATTGGACTCACTCTGTTTTCCTAATATGTGCATTCACTGCTATGAATTTCTCTCGTAAGACTGCTTTCATTGTGTCCCATAGATTCCAATATGTTGTATTGTCATTGTCATTTAATTGAAGGAACTGTCTGATTTCTTCCTTAATTTCCTCTGTGACCCATTGGTTTTTCAGAAGTGTGTTGTTCAATTTCTATGTGTTTATGAAATTTTTGCAGTTTCTTTTGCTATGGATCACCAATTTCATCACACTATGGTCTGATAAAATATACGGGATAACTTCAATTCTTTTGCATTTACTTAAACATGTTCTATGAGAAAGTATGTGGTCTACTTTGGAGAACAACCCATGTGCAGCTGAAAAGAATGTGTATTCTGATTTTGTGTGGTGGAAGACTCCGTAAACATCTGTTAAGTTCATTTGTTCAAGAGATTGATTGATCTAATATTTTGTTGCTTATTTTTTGTCTAATTGACCTATTGATTTGTTACAGTGGGGTATTGAGGTCCCCCACTATGATTGTATTTGTGCATATATGGCTTTTCATGTCAGTTAGTATTTGTTTTATATTGTTGGGCGCACTAGTGTTTGGTGCATATATATTTATAATTGTTATCTCTTCCTCTTGGATTGTACCCTTTACAAGGATGTAGTGTCCTTCTTTGTCTCTCTTAATCAGTGTTGGTTTGGAATCTACTTGATCTGCAAAGACGACAGCAACTGCTGCTTTTTTTCAGGTTCCTGTCGCATGGAATATTGTTTTCCACCCTTTAACTTTCAGTCTATGAGTTTTATTTTGAATTAAGTGTGTTTCTTGTATGCAGTATATTGTTGGATTTTGCTTCTTGACTCATTCTGCCAGTCTATTTCTTTTGATTGGTGAATTGATGGTTATATAATATACATATTGAGTTATCATTGCCATGACTTTTTCTTTTTGTTAGATTCTCCCTGTTTACATTTAATTTCTTGCCGTGCCCAAAGGGTTCATTCTGTTGTGCTTCCTGGGGTTGTGATCCTCATTGTCTGCTCCTAGGATATTGTCTAAAATTTTCTGGAGTGCTGGTTTGGTATTCATGATGTTTCTAAGGTGCTCTTTGTCATGAAAGTATCTTATTTCTCCATCAATTTTGAAAGATAGTTTTGCAGGGTACATCAATCTGTGTTGGATGCTCTTTTCCTTTAGGGCTTGGAATATGTCATTCCAGGCTCTTCTTCCCTTGAGGGTTTGCATTGGGAAGTCTGATGATTCTGATGGGCTTTCCTTCATATGTGATTTGTTTCTTTTCTCTAACTGCTTGTAGAACTTTGTTCTTCTGTTGAGTTTCTGGAATCTTAACAATTATATGTCTATGTGTCAATTTTTTTTTGATCAAGGCTATTTTGAGTCCTATATGCCTCACTTATCTGTATGTCAAGTTCTTTTCCCCTGCTTGGGAAGTTTTCTGCCATCACTTCTGTGAACAGGTTTTTATGTCATCTGCACTCTTTCCTGTTTCTTCGTTGACTCTGATCAGTCTGATGTTAATCTTCTTTGCATCATCTAGCAGATGCTGGATTGGTTTCTCGTGGTCATTTACTATTTTAAAGCAATTTTTCTTTTCCTGGTCACTAATTGCAATTTTATCTTCTATATCTGAAATTCTGTCCTCACATTGGCTCATTGTGATGCGTAAACTTTCAATGGACTTTTTAATCTCCTGGAAATCTGTTTGCATCTGTTTTATGGATTCCATTTGTTTCCTATGTTGGGATTCCATCGTGTTCCTCTGCTCCTCTCTAGATTTATTAATCATGTCTTGCACTATGAGCACAATCTCTGCTGTTATCTGAGAAATTATTCCTGATTTCATTTTTTGCAGATCCTCTTTTGTTGCCCATTCTGGGATTCCAAGTGGTTGAGTATCAGAGTTTTCCATCTCCTTTCCCTTTGATGTTGCAGTAAGTGATCTGGAAGTGTAGTTTTGAGACTTGTTACATGTCTTCTCATTTTGATGTGGGCGGGTGTTTGTGTGTGCTGCTGGTGACCACGTGGCTCACCTCCTCTGTGCTTTGAGCAGTGGTATGGTGGCCAGGATGCCTCCTCTTCACTGGGAGCTGGTTCAAGATCTAATTTGATTCAATGCAACAATCTGTTGGCTTTGCATTAGGATCCTGAAACATGAATAGAAAGGTATGAAATGTTAGTACATTGAGTTATAGCACATAGTGTGCACGGTGAGAGTGGTAAGTGAAGTATGAATCACCCAGAAGTCAAAAGAAGGGCTTATAACTCCAGGGTACTGATTAGAGTTTCAGGGAAAAGTCTAAACATGAAAAGAATTGACAGGGAGTAGATCATGGCAATTATATCATTATGACTAGCATCATTGGAGTGGTAAAGCAGAACTTAGCTGTCCCTCTTTGAATAGCTTTGTGGTTACACTAAGAGTACTTCGGTGCAGTTAGAAATGGGGGAAGCCCAGAAGGATCCCCTTGTTTTTTCTGCAGGTATTTTTGCTTATCTAAATAGAGACTAACCAGGCAGTATGTGTAGCTCAGAATATGTAAATTGTGCATGTGTGTGTGTGTCTCTAGTCACCACAGGAAATCATAATCAGCTATTACACACAGCCTTAGATTCTTTTGGGGTCTTATGTCCAGAGCTCAAGCTTTTCCAAGTCCAGTGAGGGAGGGTTAGTTCCAATTGAGTTTAAAGGAATGTGGTTAGTGAAAGAGGCCATAGAATGGAGACTTCAGAACTGGGATTGGGTGGAGACACCACTCCTCTGTGTTACACAGTGCCTATTATTGCTGTGGGTTTTGGGGATTTGCTGCATTAGTCTGTTGCTCAAGTTGAAGTCCACCTGGTGCTTCATGAGAAGTATTGGAGTTTCTGCATCAAACTCAGTGTGGGATGGGGGAGGGTGTGCCTCCTTAAAATTGAAGCGAGTGTTTTCTGGCTGTGAAGGAGGAGTTAAAGGAAAAAAATACAGTATACAGCAAGAGATGATTCAAAATTCTTCTTGCATCTGGCTCAGAAACGATGAGTGTAGGCTATTGTTAGCTACTGTTCAAGGCTTTCCACATATTCCTTAGGCAAGTGGAAATGATCTGATGAGGACAGTTTATGACTATGTTTCTTCTTTCTGGAAACTATGAAGTTGCCACCGAAAAAGAATTTTAAATGTCAGTGGCATTACTCACACATTTTTTCTGTCCATCTCCTTGGGTTCTTACCCTCAGACAGAGACTGACGTATGTTTCTCAGGATCCTGGTGAAAAATATAATACACTTCTCATTTTTGCTCTCAGACCATCTAGTAGAGCATCTTAGGATTTCTCAAACTTCTTCAATTAATAATCCAAAGCTAATTCCAGCAAGATATCTGGTGTTGTTAATACATTTATGTATTTAGAACCTTCATTATATAACTTGTTTTCTCTTTTCATTGGTAGATAGTCTTGTTTTCTGCTTTTATTTCCCTTTATTTGACTTCATTTTATGTAAATAGATGCTTGTTTGACTCCATTTCCCATTTAATTTCAGGTGTTGGGCTCTAAGCAAAACATCGTAAGAAGCCTAATTCTGCCCTAGTTCCAACATGCAATTAATGTGCTTCTTATTAGATGAAAGAGACACCTCTCCCACAGCTGCTCTTCAGTCTGGTTGTTCTGCTATCTATGAGCCACCTGGACCTGGGCAAATGGACCCTGTTTGAAACAGGCTTTCTCTTTCTTTCTCTGGCTATCATCTTTTTCCCTCTGACCACTCTGGCTAATTCTTATTCTGACACCTAATGCGCACTTTGGGCTGTTTATTTGCTGGGCTTATTCAGCTTTTCTTCCGGATTCAGCCTTCCTCTTCTCTTGGTCACCTTTCCTGATCTTCCAAGGAGAAGGGCAAGCTCATTTGCATACTTCTGTAGCAACCTGGTTACAAAGACCGTATCTAAGAGAGGCAAATCACTGCCTGCATTGTTTTCCCACTCGTTTTTAATGTGCCCTATTTAACTGTGTTCCTCCAAACCATTAGTTTCAAGATGATTTGTAATCAAGACTTTTCTGAACAACTTCCAGAGAAGACCACAGTCAAGAATTCATACTTATTTGCAACTTACTTTCATAGTTTAAGCATGCCCTTTCTTTGTGATTCTCATATAGTACCACAAATTCCCCTCTATTCTAGGTACTAAAGAACCTCTTATTGTCAGAAAAGGTCCATACTCCATGCATTCTTACTTATACTTTCTAATTCTTACTTAGCATTTAACCAGCCATGTTTTTCTTCATCTGGGAAAGCTTTGCTTTTTATACAATATATTTTTAATATCACAAAATAAATGTATATGTAATACACTAAGAAAATATAAAAAACCTCTGGTGAAAAGTTTAGGATCACTTATAATCTCCCCACTTTATAACTATTTGATTTATACCTTTCTAACCCTTTTTATTATAGCAACACAATATTGTTTATATGTCCTTTTCATTCAACAATCAGTAATTGATATTTTTCCATATCAATAAGCATTGTACTGCAATATGTTAACAATGCAATCATTAGTAGTCATATTATATAATGTACAATGCACTCTAATTTAACAAACTATATCCCCTATTGTTGGGCATCTAAGCTGTTTGCAATTTATTGACATTATTAATGCTTCAGTGATCATCTCTATGAATACAGTTTTGTGTGCACCTTAACTCCATCAAGCCACTGTTTTCTCATGGATTCAAGTTCCATACTGTCCCTTCTGTTGTCCTCATTTGCTTTACCAGTTAATATTATAAAATACTAGTGTTTGTCTTCTTCAGCTAGGTCATGCCTACTTTGGAGGTGTACACTGAGATTATTTAAAATTATCTCCAAGATTTCATTCAAATTTCCCTGATAGCTACTTTCTGTTGTAGTACACGTACCCAAAATTCAATAACAAATGCTGGATTTTTAAAGCTTCCTGCTCATTAGAGCTTCATACTAAAAGACAAACACTAAATTTCTATCACAACATGTCTAACAACAAATGTCTGTGGGTTTTTCCCACACTGTGCAATTCTCCAGTTCTCTGCAGATACCAGTTGGAAGTCCGAACAATTCAATTCTGACACTAGTTACCCAGAGTTATCATTAGACCCCATCCATGAAGAATTCAGTCCCTAACAAGTGCCCCTCACATCACTCCAACAGCAAGTAGTGGGTTTCCAGGTTACCCACATTTCAACTTGGCTACAAATTGGTGGCTTGCACAACTCCCTCCTCGGGAGTAATAATTTGCTAAAATGGTTCATAGACCTTAGGGAAATATGATTACCCATTTATTATAGAAAATTATAAAGTTTACAAATGAGCATCCAGAAGATGAAAAAGTATATCAAGTAAGGTCCAGAAGGTTCAAAATGCAAGAACTTCTATCCCTACAGAGGTAAGGTGCACCATCCTCCAGCACATCATATCAATGCATTCACTACCGAGAATCTTTCCAAACCCCATGATTTATGCAGGTTACATTATGAGACATCATCTATTAAATCATGGACCTCTGGTGATTAAACTTAGCCTCCATCCTCTTTCCTCTGCCCATAAGTTGGGGGTTGTGACTGAAAATTCCAACCATCTAATCACATAGTTGTTACATCTGGCCAGTGGCTTCCATCCTGAAGCTATCCAGGGGCTTTTAGCTACCAGTCACTTTATTAAGATACAAAAAACACTCTCATCACTTTGGAGATTCCAGGGGCCTTAGAAGTTCTTGTGTCAAGAACCAATAGCAAACAACTTAAGCATATTTCTTATTATACCACAGTTATCACAGGTACTTACGCTTTTAATTATTAGAGATCAAGATTATACATTCACTTACATAATAATTTTGCCTACACTAATTCCTGTCCATTCCCTAGAATCAAGCCCAGGACGTTTTTTCTACATGTATTCAAGAGTTTTTATACCAAGAGTATATAATATTTCTTCTCAAAATCTTACACCCACAGATTATCTCACCATCTCTTCAATTTAGATATGGATACTGATAAAAACACAATCCTGCAGTTTCCCGGTGTTGTTATTTCACACCTGTACTGCTTTTTTGTCTCAAAGCTTTATCATGTAATGCATTCCCATTATGGCCATGTTTTTATTGTTTCAGCAGGGAAATGTAATATTGCCTTCATCTGATGGGTCATTAAATACTTGCTTTGCACTCACTAGGTGCAATACATTGAGCTATCTTTAACTCTGCAAATAAAGAGATTAAAGGAGGTTTTAATTATTGTTGTACTAATCCAGTGGACCCACACATGATATTACTCCACTCCCTACTATCATTTACCAAAAAGATTTGTTAATATAAAATACCAAGGAGTTTATGTTTCATATATGTACACTCAGAGCCATCATGTTTCTCCCTCTAAGCTATTCTTCCTGTGTCACTTAAAGAAGTTTTCATCCAACTCTTTTTTTTTTTTTTGGTATTGGGGATCGAACTCAGGAACTTGCGCTTTCAAAGCAGGTGGTGGAACCACTGAGCTAAATCCCAGGTAGAAGTTTTCTAATTCCCTCTTGCAATATCTTAATTCCTGATTTTTAATTTGGATGCATATAAAAATTTGCTGACATTTGATATATTTCCATGTCTGGGCCTCTCCCTAAATCTATTAAATCTGAACTACCAAGAATTGATACCAGACAAAGTTGTTACTTAAAAGTACTCCAGAAATTTTTAACATTTATCTAATATAGGCACTCTGTGTTGAACAAAGCACTTCAACTATGGCCTTCCAAGACTTTGAGAAAATCAGCAGTCTCTGTACTAGTGGTTCTTAATCTTTACCAAAAATCAGAAACAGTGAGGCACTTTTAAAAATTCAGATGCCAGGTCACACTCAAGAAGAGATAAGAATCTCAAAGGCACGAGTCATATTTTTATTCTCCAAGTTACCCCAAAGTAGTCACATTTAAGAATTAGTGCCCTATACTCCTCCAATTCAAAGTATGGTCTGTGACCCAACAGCATTAGCATAGCCTGGGAGTTGTTACAACAGCTGTCTTGGATCTACCCAATCTGCAGCTGATTTTGTCACATTAAAGTTTTATTGGCACTGTTTGAGGCACAAGGGGGCAACTCTAAGATTTGTTTCATTAAAATATCTAGATCTTTTCAGGAAGATGCATGACCTTGAAGGGATGTCATTGTATCCCTATGCTGTTGCTAGTTTAATCTTCAAATGTTTGTTGTAATTTCTTTTGCTCCTTGTTCTTGTTGACTATAGAAACTTGAAGGAAAGTATGATACTAAACGAGATATGAGGGAGGCAAAAGCCTTCATGCTCTTCATCTAAAAATGAAATGACACCCTAAATATGAAGTGTGTACTGCTTGATGACACACTGACATCCTGAGGTATGGGAGGAGAAGGCAGTAGCCACAGAGCTCCATTCTGCATTGGAACAATGGGGTTTCCTGATGGCGTGATCACATGGGAGCCTCCTCCAACACTCCAAAAGCAGCAACCTCCCTATGAAGCAGAGGGAGTTGCTCTTAGCCAGGCAAAGACCTAATAAATAACATTTCCATTTATGTTGAGTCAGTCAGCATTGAAACAGCTTTTAGACATGAAAGGTAGCTTTGGAATTTCCATTAATTCCTTCAGCATCATGACTGTGAAATGGGTGCTGAATGAGAGCTGTCAGGGCTTTCTGTAAAAGTCTGGAAAGATCTTTCTTGTTTTTAGTTCTCCTTATCCTTTTAGTTCTGCCTCCCTCTTTCCCTATGCAACTGCACGCCCTGCTGTTCCCCAGCACATGCCTGCATGCACACCCACAAACTCTTATTTTTCCTTCCTACAAGCATTTCTCTCAGCTAATGGTGGAGTGTGGAAGAGGGAGATCCTGGAAAACTCAATGTAATAATTAATGTAGCTAATATTAGTGAGTTCTTTTCATGTGCCAAGAGCTTCATAAGCAATGCATCATTTAACTTTCAAAATATATATCTGAATTTATATCATTATCCCCATTTTTATAGGTGAAAAAACTAAGTGATATAAGACACAAATACTTGTTATATCAACACAGGCAGTCCATCTCCAGAGCTCATATGCCTACTTACTATCTGCACAGAAATAACTCCCTAAGTGAGGCTCTCTTGAAAAAATGAAGGACTTAAATTTATTATGAATTTTAAGCAAAAAAGAAATTTATAGTAATACAGTGAACTTCCATATACCTACTACCTAGATTTATTAATAACCTTTTATTTTATTCATGCGTATTTATTTTTATTGCATCTTTTTGAAGTAAATCTCAGGCATCCTTATATTTTAGCACAGTAAAAGAGTGGTCCCCAAAAGGTTTACATGTCCTAATCCCCAAAATTTGGGAATATAATTATTTGTTAAAAGAATGTCACCTTATTTGGAAAAAAGAGTTTTTGCAAATATAATTAACTTAAGGATCTTGAGATGAGGAAATCATCCTGAATTATCCTCCTAGGTCTTATATCCAATGAAAAGTGTCATTGTAAGAAAGGCAGAGGGAGATTTGACTTCACACACACACACACACACACACTCACACACACACACACACACACATCAAAGAGGAGAAGGCATGTGAAGATGGGAGGCAGAGATGGGAGTTGTGTAGCCTCCACATAAAAGATGTCTGGAGATGTCTAGCAGAAACTGGAAAAAGCATACAAGGATCTTCCCCAGAGTCACTGGAAGGAGCACAGCCCTGCCAATACCTTTACTTCATCTTCTGCTTCCTAGTAAGGTGAGAGACTGAATTGCTATTTCTTTAAGTCACCAAGTTTTTAGTGATATGCTATGGCATGCTATAAAAAGATAACACTTTTTATAATGTATCACCAACATAATAAGAATATTCTTCTACATACAGACATCACAATAATTACACCAAAGAAATTAACACCAATTTCCTGATATTGTCTAATATACAGTTTCTATTTAAATTTTCCTAATTGTTCCCCAGAGATCCTTTAGGGTTGGTTTATTCAAGTAGGTCCAAAAAAGAAGCATACATTGTATTTGGTTTTTCCTCCTTTTAAGTCTATTTTTGCTCTAAAAAATGTTCTCCTCACCTGCCCCTTGTTTCCATGGTACTGACTTATTGAAGAGACTGTAGATTGACTCATTCTGGAATTGTCTTATAGCTACAATGAGGAGCTTTTACAGTGTAACATTCTGATAAGCAAAGGTTTCTTCAAAGCCCTCTTCTGGTTCCCTTTTGCTTATAGCAGCCTATGGGAGAAAGGGATAATGGAAGGCAGGGACAGAAGTGTAGAAATCTCTGCACTTGTTGCCATCTTCCTGAGGCGTCCTCTGTAGGCTCATATCTTCCCTTTCTTTCTTAGAAAATTATTAAAGTTTAATGCCCACTGCCTAGTGGACAAAGGGTAAAACAAGGCTCCTTTTCAACTGAAGTTGGGATTGTTCAGAGTAAAATAAAGGCATATATATTCTAGAAAGATAGACAGATTCATTATTATAAAGAATTGACTCACCCATTGTAGAACCTGAGAAATTCCATGATGTGCTGTCTACAAGTTGGAGACAGAGTAAGTTGGTGGTGTAGTTTAGTCTAACTTGGAAAGGCTGTCAGGTCAACAACTATAAATATAACAGAAATAATTTCAATACATGAACATTTATTCCAAGGGAAAGACCAACAACAAAAAAAGACAAGTGAAGAAGACAAAACAACAATTTAAGGAATGAAATATGTGGACATGTTATGATTCCAATGTAAGATATCCTTTTAAAGGCTCATGTGTTCTTTCTTTTTTTCCAAGAAGAGTTCCTTTTCCACCATAGCCTTGCCAGCATTTGTTATTTTTTGATTTCCTTTTTTAAAATTAATTTTATTGGTACATTTTAGGTATACAATATAATGACATTCATCATTGGAAATTTGCACCTTTGCATAATCTCTCTTGGTTCCTATTTTTTCCTCATTCCCCTGCCTTCCTTTCAACCCCTCCATCTCTCCCTATTGACAAAGATTTTCTTTCCATTTTTTCATTTTCTCCTATTAATTCCATTCCCTTCTTTGCTTTCCACTACCCCTCCCCCTTGCCCTTCCCCTTTGCCCCTTTTCTTCCTATTTCGCATTATCTGTTATACCTTTGAGTCCTTATTTACACTTTCAGTTTCTCAGACTAGAGAAACTATTCGGTATTTACACGTATGTCCTATTTATTTCACTTAAGAGTATTGCCTCAATGTGCATGCATATAGATATAAATTTCTAATCTAATTTCTAATTTTTTATGGCTGAGTGGTACTCCATGTTATTAAAAAACCACATGTTCTTTATCCAGTCTCCAGTTGATGGGCATTTGGGCTGTTTCCAAGTTTTAGCTATTACAAACTGTGCTGCTATGAACGTGGGTGCACATATATCACTGTGGTATGATTCTTTTAATTCTTCTGGGAAGATACTAAGCAGGGAAATAGCTGGATCAAATGGGATTTCCAGTCCTAGTTCTTTGAGGTATCTCCATACTGATTTCCACAGTGGTTTCACCAGTCTACACTCCCACCAGCAGTGGAGCAGTGTTCATCATTCCCCACAGCCCCACCAGCATTTGTTATTGGTTGATTTTATGACAGCAGCCATTCTTTCTGGAATGAGATGGAATCTCAGCATTGTTTTCATTTGCATCTCTCAAATGACCAGTGATGTTGAACATTTTTTCATGTGCTTCTTTGTTATTTGTATTTCGTTGTCTGAGAAATGTCTGTTCATTTCAGATGCCCATTTTTGGATTGGGTCTTTAAATTTGGGGGGTCTGATTTTTTTAAGTTCTCTATATATTCTAGACCTTTGTCTGAGGAACAGCAGGTGAAAATTTTTTCCCACATTATGGATTGTGTCTTCACACTGTTGGTGGTTTCTCTTGCTGTGCAGAAACTCTTTAATAAGAAGAGATTCTGCTTGTTGATTGTTTGTGCTAGTTCATGGGCAACTAAAGTTTTGTTCATAAAATCTTTTCCTACACCAATGCCTTCAAGGGTTCTACCTAACCTCTCTTCCAGCTGGGTCAGCATTTCTATTTTAATATTCAGATCTTTGATCCATTTCGATTTTATTTTAGTGCATGGAGAGAGATATAGGTCTAGTTTTAATCTTTGGCAAGTTGAAACCCAGTTTTTCCAGCACCATTTATTAAAGAGGCTATCTTTCCTTCCCAGAGGATGTTTGGCTCCTTTGTTGAAGATGAGATGGCTAAAGTATGTCTGGCATTGTTTCAGCATCTTCTAATCTGTTCCACTGGTCCTCAGGTCTGTTTCTTTGCCAGTACCATGCTGCTTTTATCACAGTAGCTTTGTAGTATAATTTCAAGTTGGGGATTGTGATACCCCCTGCCATGTCTCTGTTGCCTAGAATTGCTTTTGCTATGCTCAGTCTCTTCTTGTTCCAAATGAATTTTTGGATTGTTTTCTTAAGGTCCGTGAAGTATGCTGCTGGGATTGCAATTGGGATTGCAGTTTTGGAAGTATGGCCATATTCACTGTGTTGATTCTTCCTACCCAGGAGCAAGGGATGTCTTTCCATTTTCTAATATTGTCTTCAATCTCTTTTCAGAGAGCTATAGTTTTCAGAAAAGAGGTCTTTGATTTCTTTTGTTAGGTTAATTCCTAGGAATTTCAGTTTTTTGAATGCTATTGTGAAAGGAATTCTTTATCCTATTTTTCTCTCAGTGAATCTGTTGTTCATGTAGAGGAAAGCTATTGATTTTTGTGAGTTGACCTTGTGTCCAGCTACTTTATTGAATTTGGTTAACTCTAGAAGACTTTTGGCAGAGAGTATCATGTAATCTGCAAATAATGACAATTTGATTTCTTTGTTTCCTATCTTTATTCCTTTTATTTCTTTCTCTTGTCTAATTGCTGTAGCTAATGTTTCCAAGACTATGTTGAACATAAGTGGTGATAGTGAGCATCCTTGTCTTATTCCTGATTTTAGTGTGAAGGATTTCAGTTTTTGACTATTTAGTATAATACTGGCTGTTGGTATTTTATACATGGCTTGTATCAGATTGAGGAAGAGACCGTCTATTCCAAGTTTTGGAGGGTTTTTATTTTAAATGCATGTTGGAGTTTATCAAATGCTTTTTGTGCACCAATTGAGATGATCATATGGTTGTGTCCTTGGCTGTATTGATACAGTGTATTACATTGATTGATTTGCATATGTTGAACCATCCCTGCATCCCTGGGATGAATCCCACTTGGTCAGGGTGTATGATCTTCTTGATGATATTGTGCATTCTGTTTGGCAGTAACTTATTAAGGATTTTTTGCCTCTATGTTCATTAGTGAAATTGGCCTATAGTTCTCCTTTTCAGTTGGGTCTTTCTCTGCTTTGGGGATCAAGGTGATTCTTGCTTCCAGGAATGAATTTGGGAGTATTGCTTCCCTTTCAATTTTATTGAAGAGTTTAAACAGTAGTAACAGAAGTTCCTCTGTAAATGTCTTGTAGAATTCGTCAGTGAAGCCATCAGGACCCAGGCTTTTCTTAGTTGGTAAGTTTTTAATTATGTTTTCAATTTCATTTATTGATATTGGGTAGTTTACAATTTTTAGGTCTTCTTTGTTCAACTTTGGTAATTCATATGTATCTAGGAATCTGTCCATTTCTTCTGTGTTTTCCATCATATTGGCGTATAGGTTCTCAAAGTAGGTATTGATGATCCTCTGGATTTCTGCTGGGTCCATTGTAATTTCCATTGTTAATGAAAATCTAACTCAGGACATAATTAATATATAATAAAGAAAAACAACATAGAAAATTGAAAAATTTGATGCTAGAAATTTGAGGAGTAAATGGAATGGATATTTTTCTATAAAAATAATCAAATTTTCCTCAAAAAATGGAAAAAGCAAGTAAACCATGAACAAATCTCAAATGTTTATTGTTGAGTTAAAAAGTTACAGGATATCACATTATTATGCTAGTTAATTCTACATTTAAATTAATAATGTTATTTTTGTGGTTGTGTATATTTAAGAAAAGTATAAAATTATCACTTGGATCCATACCAAATTCTTGATAGTGACTGCTTCTGAGGACAAAGACAGGAGAGAAGGAATATAAGACCAAAATGGAAAGTATAGTGCGGCCTAACATTTTCTACAATTTTGGGGAAAAAAGACTTAAATAAACTGTTAATATATTTTTAAAAATCTTGACTCTCATATAGATATTAAAAGAATACATGCTATACCTTTTCTTAATTAATGAAGGAAGTAGGTGGGTGTTATAATGTATTTAAAAAATCATGAACTAATACATTTATCAGTCAGGAATATTGAAATCATGTAGATATTTTTTTCTGGGGTGGAGGGATGGCACAGGATTGGTGTGTCTGTATGTCAGAATCACCTTCAAGTGTTATCAGTTATCTGCAGTACACAGTAGTGAAATGGCTCCATAGAATCAGAATTCAATAACTCCAAGATGTCTCCCCTGGACTATAGACAATGCATAGTTTTTCATTAAAATACAATTCCTTCTGTACAACCATGACAAAACATTGACATTTGCTCAGTTTAGTTTGTAGGTACTTGTGTTTTTATTACATCATTTTCTCTACTTTTATTTAAGAATAATTTCAATTTTTATTTAAAAACCCTATATTTTTATCACACCCCAAATTCAAAGATTCAAGTTCCATAGTTCTGGATATGCATCTATGGGCTTCAGATTAACCCAGGTTATTCTGATGAGCAGCAAGGTTTGGGCACTTCTTACTACATGGCAACTACCATTCTTCCCACTCTGAGGTTCCCTGATTTGAGGGCAAAAATGGGATCAAGAACTGGGTAACTGAGGGGTGATGAAATGCTCAAAGCCAATCAGTTGATCTGGGGAAGGAAAACACAGCAGCCTATCCTGCACTTAGGCTGGTAACTACAGGTACTAGGTACCAGCCATTTTGTTAAACAGATGAACTTACAAACTTACCATTTCCTTGGTGCAGAATCAGCAAAACAATCATCCAGTACAATGTCTGGGAAGGTCTATTAATTGCTCCAAGCCTTGAAATATGTCCCTTGCCTACCTCCTGGGCTGCTATGAAAATGCATTTGAGCTGCTTTAAACTTCAAAGTACTATACACCTGTGAAATATTGCAGTGATGCTTATTGATAGAAGCCATGATTTTAGCAAATCATATTCAATTGTCAGTAGGCACAGAGAATTATATAGAGAGGATTAGAGATATGACAGAAATTGTAGTATAATTTTGGGAGGAGGAAGGAAGGAGAAAGAAAAAAGAAGAGAATCTGTCCTGTCAGCAAAGAAATGTGCTTGAAAATAATCTAGCAAAATGTATGCGTCATGAATTAACCTTTAGGTAGTAGGTCTGATCAGTTTAGGATGAGGTAAATTAGGTAAAGTATCAGCCTTAAGAGATGACATGCCCTGTTTCTACCAAGGCTGCAGAAGATGGAGGATATCTTTGTGGGCAAAGGCCAGGGCAGGAATAGTGTGGCCGATGGGCAGGTAGCCTACTCCATGGTTCCAAAAGAATCTCTGGAGACTCAACCCCAAAGCTTCCTGCAGCTTGAAGTGACTCTGAGATGCTTGCAGGCTTAGAGTTGAATGTAAAATAGGCCAGACCCCAGATAGGAGGCAAACCCTTGGACAAGTCAAAGACTCCCTTGAGAGTTATATCAACCTTGCAACCTGCCAGTACACACAGAGAGCACTTCAAGAGGCCATGATGCTAATGGCATCTGTCTCTGTGTTGTTCATGGCCAGTATCCAAGCCTAGAAAAGATAATATTTATACGTAGCTTAAGTTGTTTTCCTCCCACAGGGCTTGCCCAGTCTTTGATTGTTGGAATTCAGTAGGTGAATTTTTCTTCTTCTATGGACAGCAAATTCCCCACGAGGCAGCATAGTATACACCTAAGCTCACCATTACCTTCTACTGGCCATGATAAGGGGCAAACCAAGCAAGTGTGCAATGTGCACTGGCCTTGTCACTGACATGCCTTATGACAGGCAGGTACTGAGCAAGGCCTCAGCCCATCACTCAGGAAGAATGAATTAATCAGCCTGTAGGGTTCCAGAGAAGGCTCCAGATAACCTATGCACACTCCAGCTATTGCTCTCAACTCTTCATGCCCTAACCTATTCCATGTTCAAACTCTTCAGGACAAATCTAAGGTCTATTATTCTAATTCCCATTTTACACAATGATGAAACTAAGGTACACAGGAGTTAGTTAAGGAGTGCATTGTCTTAGTATGTTTTCTGTTGCTATCCCAAAAAACCTGAGATCAGGTAATTTACAAAGAATAGAAGTTTATTATGCATATGCAAACACTCCAAAATCTGAAAAACTCCAAGCATCTCAGATAAGAGGGACTCAACCCATGCCATACCATGTTTTTTTCATATACATGCAATATATGATAAAATTTAGTTTATAAATTAGGTGCAGTGAGAGATTATTCTTGTGCTTTGGAGCATTAGTTTAAAAGATTCACTTGAATATAAGCACAGCCGTGTGGCAACATTCAATCTTATAGTTAAGGAGGCTGCTAAGTGGCCAATGGCAGACAGCACACATTGAGTGGGTATGCTGGACAAATGCTTACCAAGGTAGCCAGGACAGAACAGGATGTCACACTACTCAGAATGTTGCACACTTTAAACTTATGAATTATTTCTGGAATTGTCCATCTAATATTTTAGACCAGAGTTGGCCACAGGTTACTAAATCTACAGGAACTACGGCAAAATTGCAAATAAGCAGGGGATATAGTAAATAAATTGAAGAGTTTCAATGCATTGTAGCTCTTATTGTTATAGAAGCTCAAACTACCTTCTCTAGCCAGCCAATCAGGCTGTTTTCAAGTAGCTTCCCAAACCCGTTTCAGATAGCCCTCTATGTTAGCCATCTTTCCACTGCTGTGACAAAATACCTGAAATCAACAACTTATAAAGAGGGAAGGTGCTTGGATTCACACTTTCAGAGATTTTGGCCCAAGTTCAGTTGACTCTATTGCTTTTGATCCTGTAGTCAGTTTCCATTGCTGGGAAATACCTAACATACACGATGTGATTAACAATAAAGTGTGTTTAAATTTTTTAAAAAAGTAAAGGATACATTGCTATTAATCCTCCTCAAAATAAACTCCTTTTGCTTTGAACAAACTTATCTCATTAGTCTTGCCACATTCTGAAGCAGTTCTGGAAGTCTTTCATTAGTGTCTTTAGTTGTACTATTGTGGCTGCATTGATTTGAATCAAAACATAGGTGCCAGATCCAGTGAAAAAGGTGCATGAGGACACACTCTAATGTTTTTATAAGCCTGCCTTTCTGTTGGATGGCACTTGGCAGCAGTATTCACCAGACTTTTGATTACGCTTTGTAAAAACCTCATGAAAGAGGATGTGTAGAACTGCTTCAGAAAGTGGCAAAAATGATAGGATAAGAGTGTTTGAAGCAAGGGGAATATTTTGAAGGGGATTAATGGCAATGTTTCTTTTCATGTAACAAATTTAAAATTTTTTTAAACATTCACCATGCTTTTCAATTGCCACTTGTACACAATTTGAAGGAGAAAATGTTTGTTTTGTCTCACAGTTTCTGAAGTTTCAGTCTATGGTTGACTGGATTCAATCCACAAACATCATGATGGAAAAACATGGTAGAGGAAAGTTGCTCATATCTTGCAGCTAGGAAGTGAGGGGGATTGAGAGAGAGACAGAGATATTGGGGGTAGGGAGAAGAACCAGTCCAGGTATCAGATATAGTCACCAAAGTCATGCCCGCCGTGACCTACCCAGACACATCCAGAAATATGCATTGCTAATTGCCTCAAGTCAATCAAATTGACAATCAAGATTAACTACCACCAATAAAAAGGGTCACTGCCTCAGAAGTAGACCAGAACACTACACAGAGTTTAAGATTAAGGCCTCAGACTAAGTCCAAGGCCAAAGCTACACAGGAAAAACTGTTTGAGAAGTCTACTCATAATACCAGGACCACCTAGAATATGCACAAAGTTGACTCCGAACTTCAAGGTGTCCTTATGACCAGCTGCTAGAAATTTAGGGGCCCAATTTCTGGCTTCTGGGCTTGACACAGTCAAAATATATTAGACCACTAATACTGCTTATTTGTTCGCCTGCTTTGTTCAATTTAATTATTAAGACTTCAAGAGCAAGGGCTAACATTTTCTTCTGAAAAAGAGTGAACATTTAGTCTCCTTTTTGTAGATTCATTAGTCTGATTCTTTCAAATCATACATAAAATGCAAGAAAGTAGTTCCCTTCTGATCTGACATACATATGGTGGGTTTGGGGGAAATAACTAATCATTAAAGAATTATCTCAAATTATAAAACTCAGTGAAGGCAGAAATATAGACATATCTTTGCAGCAACATGAAATACCAAGCATTTATTTGTTATTGATGGTCTTTCCTCACTAACATGAAAACTCTGTGAGATCTAAGTTCTTTGTCTGTCTGGTTCATGCATGTATCCTAAGCACCTAAAACAGTACCTGGCACATTTGGTACTTAATAAATACTTCTTGATAAGGGAGACAGGAAAGGAGGGACTGAAGGAGAGACAGCTTTCATATGTGGGGCTGTATAATCAGCTTTTTTATATGTGGGGATGTATAATCACCAGGAATTATTACTGGATCAGTCTTGCTCAACATTGTTATAAGTGACCTAAAACAAAGCACACAAGCAAACAAACACCTACTAGAATAAAATTTTTCATTTTGTATAATGATATACTGAGGCAATAAGAATAAACTGTAAAAGGAAATAACCTGGCCATATGAGTGGGCAGAAAAATGGCAAGCTGCATGCAGACTGATGTAAGATGATAACACATTATGGGAAAATGGTACAAATGTGCCTATAAGATAATGGTTCCTAACAATCAGATCAGAACCAGGAGAGAATCCGAAAGAGTTGCTGAATGCAGCCTATTTTGTGCCCAGGAGTTACTCTTCAACTTCAATGCAGTGAAAGAACTAAATCCCACATTATTTTAATTATGCCCACTTGTACTTGGTTGAAAAATATCTGTAGAAAATAAATATTTTTCTAATGGTTGTGGCACAATTTTCTCTTCAGTGTTTTTATGTCTTTCCTTCAAGCCCATTGTGTATGGTGGTGGCCCATTTGTTCTCACCAAAAAGGCAAGACTCTTGGTTGAGGTGACATGGATAGGGGATCCTTTCTGTAGGAAAAGCTTCTGTAGCTTCTGATATGGTAGGCTCCACTGCTCTAAATAAGGTAGATCTATCTACAGTGGTACCTTGGTACCCATTGTTTTACTATCCATATTTCTTCCTTGTGCCCTGTAAATCTAATTTACTTAAAGTTGGCTTGACTAGGTTTCTATTTATTTCAATTTTTAAAAAGTCTCCAGCCATCAGTAGGAAAACTATTTCAAGAGAAAAAAAAAATCCCCTTAATCCCACCCTGCATAAAAATGAATGTAAATGGTTTCAACAGGTTAAAGAAAATGCTTGGAAGGAGATTCTGGAAAAATTGAATAGTTTGCCCAAGTTGGAAGCAGCCCCAACCCAAATGTACTTAGCCTGTATGTAGATAGCTTTATGTAGCATTCATTCCAGACAGTGAGATAGGAGGAGACTCCTGGCCAGATTACCAAAGATTTCTGCCTAATAATGAGTGGGGAAAAGAGAACTTTTTCAGTGTCCGCATAGATCTATAAATCTGTGATTTTACTTACCTATACTTACTTACTTTTATATTATTTTACTATTGTTTTTCATCATTGACTTTCCTGGTATATATTTATTTTGGAAAACAAAAGGCCAAGGCATCATAGCTCATTTTGAATTTAGTTCTAGATTGTGTACCTTATACATAACAATATAGAAGTGAAAGCTGAAGAACAACTAGAATGGCTGAAGAAACTAGTGATCTTCCACACTAGGTTAATTTTAATTTAAATTAGGTATGTAACATGGAAGAGCAAATGTTGAAGGGCTACTAAAACCATTAACTTGGAGGCAGGGGTGTATGTAACTCAGTAGTAGTGAGCTTCCCCAACATGCGTGAGACTTGGGGTTTAAGCCCTGATACTCCAAAATAAATAAGCCAATTAATTCATGAATCATAAGTCATTTATGTGTGTTAATTTTTTAATCTTTGTTATTCTATAAGGAAAGTACTATTATTTATCCCCATTTTACTTATAGGTAGGCTGAATTGCTAATGTCTCACAGTGGTAAAATAGTGGTAAAATAGGGATTTGATTTTAGCTTGTCTGGCACCAAATTTTATCATCTTAATCATCACACTAGATGCTCTCTGATGTGTATGAATTAAACGCAATTGTCTGAATACTTACTAAGCTTACGGAACTCTTTAGACCAAGATGTGGCAACAGTCATGACTGCCAAATTCATGAATGCTGTACAATAATTTAACATGAAAAAACATGGAGATTATTGGAAGGTATCAATGTGTGGATACTGATGACCTGGGAACAACTATAATGTCTTCCAAAATTTGGCTTTAATATACCTGTTCCAGATATGGAAGCCAGATCAAATCCAGTGCAAGTCTCATGCTTCTATTATACGTCATAATAGCCAAAGAAAGACTACTTTAATGGCCTTTATGAGGTCTTCCCAGAGCTGCCAACTGCTCGTGTTGGCAAGTACAGAACAGTCAATAGATTGGGGTCCTAGTGGCCTTTTCATGCATGTGTTCATGTTGCTTTAACTATTTGCTAAATGAAGTGGCTGTTTTTTCATGTCTTTGTTATTAAACTCTGTGTGTCCTCTGTGGAATACATCATAAAATTAAAATGCCAAAATCAATTTAAAAGAAATTTCCTTTAATAATTTTAAAATTTTATTATTAAATGCTAGGATCTTACAATTTCACATGCAGCCACTAATACAAAATTGATAGTACTGGGGTGGACCTGAAATGTCTCTATATTCAAAAGCTACCCTGTCACTTTCAATGTCCATTAAATGTGAGAAAGGTAAGTATAGTGAATGAGTTTTAAAATTTATTAGTGAGAAATTTTACCTAAACACAGTAATGTAAAATACTGGGAAGATAAAACAAATCCTCAGGTAGGGTTGGAGAGAAGGTGGAGAGCTGTTGGGAGAAATTTCACTTGGTGACAGTTGCTATAGGAACCATTTGCCAGTTGCTCAAGATACTAATTCCAAGGAAGAAGACAAGAGTAGCAAACAAGATAAAACAACAGATTGAGAAAACAAAGGAATCTGGCCTCAGAAAAAATATTAAGCACCTTTTTATGTGCATATATTTGAAAAAATGGTATTTTCTCAGGGAGGAGAAGAGGGTAAAATTTCAAAACATGGTGACCATTTCTCTTTCGAAGAGCAGGTAGTACTGTATTAATCAGGAGGGAGATCCTCCTTGGCTGTCTTAATCTTTCTCCATATCTCACTACCACTCCATGAGTCAATCTTGAGAATGATTATAAACCTCAACTATAATTTCTTCATTTCTTCTCAACTAGGTATTCACTATGCTTGTTAACACAGAATCTCAGTGTGAAGATGTGTATTTGACCTTAAATGAGAAAATAATTTCTTGCTCAAAACCTGACAGTCCAGCACATTTCTTTGAAGTTGTAGAATATTTGCAGTTTCCTATTCATTAAACATATGGAGTTACATTCCAAGTAAATGTCAGGATAAAATCTAAACCCATTATTTTTTATTTTCCAATGAATGTACATTTTTATGCTACTGTGAAGACACAATAATACTTAATGGTTAGGTCTTCAATCCTTTAGATTAAACTGGACACGTCATCCTGATTATTTCTCAAGCCATCCTTCTCCCTTTGAGTTCTTTTCCTTCTTTCTAGCTGTACATTACCCTTCATTTGATCATTTCTATAAATGCTTGCAGCTATTTCAAAGCAGACCAAGACTGAGGTGCTACTTTGAGTTCTTCAGTGGAAGGAAAGGTTGAAATATTCAGTTGTTCATTATTTGAAAGGAATTTGTCATTTTCAATATGATCTTTCTCTTTATTTCTCTCAATAAGAATGTCAGATTGATCAATGGTCCATACATCATCTCATGATGCTACTAGCTGTATTTCCCAAGTACAATTAAAGGAAAAGATAAATTGTTTCAAGGTAGGTGTTAGTAACCTTAGATGGGAGGTAGAGATACTGATACCATCTGTATGCATTGCTCTATGCCAGAAATAGAAAACTCACATGCTCTTGACCTGCAAGTACTTGACATAAATGAGTAAAATCAGTCTGATGGAGATACTGATGAGGTGGACAAATAAACTGTCTACATGGATCAGACTAGGGAAGGGTGGAGGAAAGGTTGGGAGAAGTACACACATCATTCAGCCCTAGCTGATTAATACCAGCAAGAAAGTTGGGTTATTTGCCACATCATTTCATATTCAACAGAAGATGGAAGTCTGTATGTTTTGACACATTTCTTATTTCTCAAATTTCTTAACAATAAAGTCCTTAGTCCTCTTTTCTTTCTACTCATTGTTTTGAAATGGTATTTATGTTCATGTCTTTAAACATCTTTTTGCTAACAGCTCCCAAATTTATATCTTTTACCAAAAAACTGTCCTGAAACTTGCATATCCACCTTGCCTTTGGCATCTCCACTGAGATGAGCAATGGACGTTGCTATTTGACATTAGCAAAACCGAACTTTGATCACTCCTGACAAACCTACTTTGCCCTCAGCATTCCCATTGCAGTACTAGCAATGTCATTTTCAGATCAGAAGCTCTGCAGTCATTTTTCACTTCTTCCCACATCCACCCTGATAGACTTCGCTGCATTTACCTTCCAAACATGCTCACACTCTCATTGTTTTTCATGACCTTCTCTGGTGCTTCCCCAACCAGCAACTTTTTTTTATTGTCAGTACTCCAGAACTTGTCTCACTGAGTCTATCCTTACTTCCTTCCCTGCAATTTATCCTCAGAACAGAAACCAGACTAATTACTGTATTTTCAAATACAAATTAAATCAGATCACTCCTCTGTCCAAACTCTTATATGGTCCCCCCTTTCAATCAGAGTAAAAGTTAGCCCTTTTGAAAGCTTGTAATGCCATAAGCCATCCACCCCTCGTTAACACTCTCCCCTCATTTCTTACCACCTTTTCACTTGCTCACTCCAAGCCCACTCCCCAGCTGATTACTCCTCAAACATTCATGCTCCTACCTGAGAGACTGCAGTGGCTGTTCCCTCAGCCTGGAACCTTCCTCACCCCTCATGTTTACCTGACTGACTTCTGCACCTTCTGCAAGTGTCTATTCAAATACCATCTTCTCATGAGAACTCTCTCAACCCACTTCACCTTCCTTCTAAAACTCTATTAACCTAATTTACATTTTTACCTCTCACTTCTTAAGATACTATTTGTTAATCATTTATTATGTTCATTGTTTGATATTTGTCTCTCTAATGTAAGTCCCACAAAAGTAGCTCTGTCTCTTTGGTCTTTGATAAATATCAGGTTTCAGGTTCTTGATGAATCCCTGTGCCTCATGATACTCAATAAATATGAGTTGTGGTAGATGATAGTTGTCGAAAGAATTTTTGAAAGTTGCTAACTATTTAAACAAATAAATACTGTGACAGCCAAAGAAAACCATCCACAGGCCAAGCCTATGGACAATTTATTGGTGGCCTATGGTCCAGAACTAGTTTCTACATTCCTCATGCTCACCTGTCACCATCGCATCTCTTCTATTCCAGATTTCAGAAGCAGAGAGCACACAGAACTTTTGTGTGGGGAGTGTTAAGTCTAGAGCTTTTCTACTTTCCTTTGTGCCTTCTATTCCTTTCTCTGCTCTCTCCAAACCTGCTCCATTCTAGAGGATATTGTAGACTCCAACCTGCAGAGAGAGGGCTGAGTGAGAAATCCAGGAAGGATGCTGAGGACCCATGATGATGCCGATCACTTGCCTCCTCTGTCGTTGAGGCTGGAACTAAGCATCAGGAGCCAGAACACTCACATGACAAGATGACACAACTGTTGCTTTAAGTAACATTTTACAATAAATTTTGAAAACTAGATGACATGGCATGGGGAACTCTGAAGCAGGCAGACCAAGCTGAAATCCTGACTCCTCCACTTATGTGGACCATATACTCAGCCACACTGACTGTACATTCCTGGACTGTTACATGGGAGTCATCATATTTGAGAATTAAATGAGATAATATGTGCCAAGTGCTTGGGAAAGGATTGGTGCTTAATTAGCGATTGCTTGCTTACCTTCTCCCAAGCCAAATGTTTGCTAAATCCATTCTAGAGAATTTGGTTGCTCCCCTTCTCCTAAATCATTTTCAACATTATCTTTACTTTTTTAATATATTATTTTCAAAAATTATAGTTTTTTTTCAACCTATTGACTATATCATAAATACTTCCTAGATTTTGGAGTATCTTCTCAGACATTTCTTTCCAAAATATATATTTTTAAATTCTATGTTTCTCAAACTTAAAGAAAAAATTGCCTTTGCTACATGAGAATTCATCTTTTCAAAGACTTAAGGTTTCTCTACATTTGCTACATAAGACTTTAGCAGAAGGGCCAATTATATAGATTAATTAAAATTAAATTAAATGAAGGATGACATTTAAAAGTATGTAAACACTCATACTTTAAGTTCCTTAAATACAAACTGAACTAATTTTTAAAACACTCTCTGCCTTACCGCAAAATGTTTGGTTACTGGTTTTTGTCTAAATGAACCCAGTAGCAACAGACTGTCCTGCTCCTGTGTGACCTGGAAATTCCCAAGTAATCACTTTTGAATAGCAGATGTTTAGATAGGCTAAGATATTCTTAGGGAAATAAATCCTTTTATGATTATTTCAGAAGAAAGCTGCATGCTTGGCTCAATACTTTAATGGATCTGCATTCTCAACAGGTGAAAATAAATACAGGCAGAGCCCGTGTTTAAACTGCAAGAAGAGAATCTGGCACCTATTTTCTAGTGACTATATAAAGATCGGCCAGGGTGCTGACCCGAGAATGGGTGTGGGTCAGAAGGGCAGGAAGGGAATCTGCTAGTCCTCTTGCTCTGTTTTAAAACCTTGTAAGAGCAAAATACATGTCATTTTTCAAAAGAGGAATTGGGAAAGAAAGCATTGTTAGAAAAATTACTTAATAGTAGAATATCTAATGATTGTCTTATCATATCATGTGTAAACCAAGTGGGGACATAATATAACCTACTATCAGTACCATCAGGAAATATTTATGGAGCGTCTGTGGGAATGGGATAAGAAGGGGATAGGCATATGGACACATAAAGGAGCACTGGGTGACTGCATGCAGTTTGGTAATACGTCGGCAGAGAACTATTTATCATTACTTTGGGTTTTTATTATTTGCTGTTCTGTTTTCTGCTACTCCACTGTCTCTTCCATTTCTGCACTAAAAAGACTTTGAGTCCTGATACCTTTGCTGAAAAAGCAGGGGAAGGATATTATTCATTAGCTTCATCCTGCACATGCAAAACAGTGCTTATGCTTTAGCTTCCACCCTGAGAAAGTCCTAAATCTTTCATCTTGACAGGCAGTAAGACAAAGGCACTAAATTCAGATCTAAAAGAGATTTTTTTCTTTCCTCCATCCCTCCCTCCCTTCCTTTCTTTCTTCCCTCCTTCCTGTTTTCCTCTCACTCTCCCTGTCTCTTGTTTTCTCATTTATTCTCTGTTTTTCTTTCCTACTCTCACTCTTAGTTGTATTTCCCTTTATTTGAACTTTTAAAATTTTCCAGGGTTATCCACAAATTCCATACAATTTCATTAAAGAGAAACATATTAATCTCAGTTACAATCTGAATGTAACTACACAATTTTATCTAACAGGGTAGATGTAAAATAAAAATGTAAGTCTAGTTTTACTTAACAGGCAAACAACAACTGCAAACTAAGCTCACAGACCATATGTTTTTCTTATCTATATATCTATATATATATATATATCAGTGGTCAATGGTCTGGGGCCCATGGTCAAAAAGACCTTGCAGTTCTACTCTCTTCAGATCTTTCCAATTAGAACTTGAAAGCTCATTTTCCTCCAAGAGAAATGCCAGATGCATTCTTCTCTAATGAGCTTAGGACCAAAACTGCAATATGATCTCCTGCTTCAGGTGGAACATGGATAACAGCTTAGAAAGAAAGGAGAATGGGGTCTAGAAGAGGATGTAGGTTGAAGGATTACCTTAATTAAATGTAAAAGTAGGATCAGAGAGGTAGGAAGGCCTTAAAGAAACATGAGTTCTGTGGTCTGAGAGACAAAGCTATGTAGGGCAGCTGTTCCTATGTTTGGGGGGGAAATCAAAGTAAGTCTGAGTGTTTATACAATATGTAAAGAAAATAAAGTGGGCATGACAAACATCCCATAGAATATGGGTAACCCAGGACAAAAACCTACTGAGAACTAATCTCATCTTAAATGTTGTTAGTTGAGTCTGTTCTAGTTCTGTGCATTTTATCTTAATTCATAAGTAAGGGTTTTCTTTCAAGTAATCCCATGATTCACTATGTTTTCCAGAGACTTAAAAAGTGAGGCTACAGGAAAATAAAAGTTTAATTCAAAGTTTAATACAAATGAGAGTAGAGTTTGCCACATCATATTTTTTAATGCTATTTCTAAGAGTGACTGGGACTTGAAAATTCTACGGTTTGGATTCAGTAATTTACAGTTTGGATTAAATAATCCATTTGAACAATGAGAAATTACACAGCTCTAAAAATGAATGAGGAAATCATGTGCTGAGATAAAAATAAGTACAAGATAAATTGTTAAAGGACAAGTAGAAAGGTGTTATGGAATGGTGTGCCCAGTGTAGACTTTGACATAAACAGATGAAAACAATATATATGTAGGTGTTTATTTGGATGATCAGAAAAAACAAGGAAAAAACACCCATAGTCATTTAGAATGAGTGCGTAGGAGATAACCAGCCTAATTGAATTCAGAGGTTACTGAGGTGTTCAGAGTTCTTGTACTGTTAGATCCTTTAGCCATGTGATCAGATAGTTGGATGGATAGATAGATTTAGACAAATAGATATGTATGACTTTAAAGTTCTTTATTACACTAAAAATATAATAAAATGCAGCAGTCCAAAAGAAAACTGCAAGCTGATGAATCTATCCAGGGAATCTACAATACTGACTTGCACTTTATTTACTCTGTCATCTTGTGTCCTTCTAATATCTCAAGGGTAAACTACCAAATGCCTACAGTTTGACTTCTAGGTAAAGGAGAGATCAGGAAACTTCAGAAAACACAATCACTTGATAATCTTCTTAGAGGCATTTGGAACTGCTCAGTGATCCACGAATGTCAAGGCAAACCTCTGATACACCTCTTCCAAGTTCTGTGTAAATCTCGTTAAGGTAAACTTTGAGTGATTAAAGAATACCTGTCACTTTTGTTTATGTTCCTCAGTGTTTTAGAGGCATTATTTCACATAAGACACCTAAGAGCTCAAGAAATATACAGCACTTTTAACATTTTTTCATAAGCAGAGCATAAGGCATTGAACAGTACCACCCTGACCAGGAGACAATACTCAGTGGTAAAGGAAAGCAACATTTGTTTTGATTCCTAGCTGAAGAGCTACAAAGATTTCAAGACTGTCTCTTCCTGTCTGTTTCAACGCTACTTTCCCCTCAAAACAATTCCCAGTCTCCAATTGCAATGCCAGCTCCACTGTCATTTTAAAGCTCATTTCTTACATACCTAGATGCCTCCCTTTTCTTCAGATAGCAAATGTGCCTCTATATAATATCTGGGGACTGCTTATTACTGGAATTATTAAATGTGGAAGCTGACACAACAAACCACCAATTTGTTATTTTGATGAAAATATTTTTGTATTTTCAGCAGATGGCTCAAAATGTTGCCTTTGTTATACACTCTTTGTTTTGACAAAGACAAAAAAGAAAGAAAGCAAGCTCTGGATCATTTTTCCTATGAAATCTAATCTAAAAACCAAACAATTTGGCACGTGACTTCAGAGCGTGTTCCATGTTTCATTTCTAGAGCCCATTTCCCTGGCAACCTCCACCCTCTCCCAGCTGTAGAGGTCAACACAATAGACTTGTCACAGGTTTTAAGTCGGGTAACCACTTTTAATTTGGAGAAATTATTACCCGGGGAGAAAATAGGCTGGTCCTGTACTTCAAAGAAAAAAATAGAAATAAAGATGAACAAGGCCTCCCGAATTGGACAGACTCTTAATGTTGCTGTGTGCCTCATAAGCAGCTGTTCAAATAAGTAGCTGCCTGGAGGAAAAGTATATTCAAATGTTCCTTGTGATTTGCCTCTCCTTGGTTCACACCTAAAAGCCAGATGCAAGCTCTTCCAGGGCTAACAAATAGATGCCTTCTGGTGGCTCATTATGGTAATTACTGGCCATATATTGCTGCCATGTGAAAGGGATTGTGAAGCAGCCAGCCCAGGGGCATTTACAAGTGGTTTATTTGTGTTCAGCTATTAAGAATCCTCCAGTTATCAGATCAACTACTGCTCTCTGGGTTTTACAAGCAAGTTGTTCCCTAACATTCTGATCTTCATCTGCTACCTTTGTGATGTATTTAAGAACCACTTAAAGACCTAACACCCTGCTTCAGAAAGTTACTTTACCTGTTTACAGTTTCCCAAGTCCACTGTGTCCAACTATTCCACAGGACTTTCTCCATTCCCTCCCCCTCCTCTTTCCAAGGCTGCAAAGCTTTCTCCTTTCTTTCATAATCAAGAGGGCCACACAAACTCTTTGCTGGCCACAAACACCTTCCTGGTGTAAATTAATGTTGATGCAACTGAGCTTTATGGGTTTGGACAACGCCAAGGTTGCATCCAGGTTATATAGGGCCTGAAGCTCATATCAGT
Organism: Heterocephalus glaber; assembly: GCF_053883595.1. NCBI lineage: Eukaryota > Metazoa > Chordata > Mammalia > Rodentia > Bathyergidae > Heterocephalus > Heterocephalus glaber. The sequence continues at coordinate 29,664,172 of NW_028258147.1, forward strand.
GAGGGGGAGGCCTTTCTTAAATAAAAAGAACAAAAATTAGGAATATAAAATGAGGCACAGGGCCAGGGATTTAGCTCAGTGGTTTCGCCAACTGCTGCGCAAGCGCAAGAACCCGAGTGAGTTCAATCCCCGGTATCAAAAAAAAAAAAAAAAAAAAGGCACAAAAATGAATCGTGTAATAAGAGACAAATGTTAAAGAACTGACAAACGGGACCGGGATTTAGCTCAGTGGTTCTACCACTTGCCTCCCAAGCACAAGGACCAGAGTTCAATCCCCAGTACCAAAAAAAAAGAACTTACAAATGTACAACATCACAATATCATAAAATCAAAAAGAATAGTATGACTTCTAAAAAATTAACTGCCTAACTTACCTGTGATACTATTATTCTTACTTTGGGAGGGAAGTCTTTGTTTACCTCTTCATATGACAATGGGTTTTTAACATTTTCATGGGGAAAAAGAAAACTCTGCCTTCATTGTAGCAGCATTGATTGTAAAACTTTATATTAAAGAAAAGTTTCTTTCAGTGTTGCAATATGTTATTGATGATGCCATATAAATTTTTAGAATCCTTTTGTTTTTCCTTAAATTCTTTTATTGGTACATTTTAGGTATACAATACGTTTACATTTATCATTGGGTGCTTGTACCTGTACGTGATGTATCTTGGTTCTTATTTTTTCCCCATTCCCTGTGCGCCCTTCACCCCCTCCACACTTCCCTATTTACATAGACTTCGTTTCCATTTTTTTTTTCTTTTCTCATAATTTTTCCTTTCCCTTCTTTCTTTTCCCCTTCCCCTCCCACCACCCCTACACCTTTGGAACTTTTCTTCCTATTTCAAATTATCAATTATTCATTTTGTTCATTTTAATCCTTATTTACACTTTTAGTTTCTCACACCAGAGAAACTATTTGGTATTTACACATGTGTGTCCTATTTATTTCACTTAAGAGTATAGCCTCAATATGTATCCATTTAGCTATAAATGTCTCTAGTTTTTCATTCTTTATGGCTGAGCAGTACTCCATTTTATAAAAAGCCCACATCTTCTTTATCCAGTTTCCAGTCGATGGGCACTTGGGCTGTTTCCAAGCTTTAGCTATGACAAACTGTGCTGCTATAAACATGGGTGCACATATATCGCTGTGGTATGATTCTTTTCATTCTTTGGGAAAGATACCCAGCAGGGGAATAGCTGGGTCAAATGGGACCTCTAGCCCTAGTTCTTTGAGGTATCTCCGTACTGATTTCCACAGTGGTTGCGCTAGAATCCTTTTGAAATTTGGGGAAATGCTTAATTTCTTTATATGGGTTCTATAATATTTTTAGGTATTTCAAGTTTAATTGCAGTGACTAATCTTAAATACTCTTAAAATTTAAATATATTCATTAACTACAGAATGTTGTGGTTGACACCATCAAAATACCTTTCTGAAACAATTACTGTTTCTTTTAATTTGAAATTTTTTTGTTTATGTTGTTGCTCTGTATCTATTGATTTCTTCGTTTGACTTTATTGCTCGTTGTTTTCTATTTATTTGGGTTTTTTCTGAGTTTCCTTTTAGTTTTTAAAGTCCATTTATAGATGACAAAATGGTACCCTTCATAAACATTCATATCAAAAGTACATTGAAGATGAACTCTCACTTATTTTATCAAAGTGCTTCAAAACCTCTCTCCAAGTTTGTTTTTTGATATCAGAACAATTTTATAAATTTGGGGGAAAAAGGAGATCTAGGAGATGCCCATCCATACAAGAGGCTGTAAAGTTTAAACTTCATTAGTCATAAAAAGTCTCGCTTTTGTTCCTCTGAAAGTTAACCCTAAGGCATGACCTATGTGCATCCTTGCTCAAAGCAGTTGATTGCTAAAGACACAGTTATTAAATTTAAATGTAGAGACAGGAGTTTCAAGTTAACATTTAATATTATTTTATTTTATTTACTTATTTTTGGTAAGGGGTGTGGATTTTCATAGCCTCAGAATCCTCATAGGAAGAGGAATGAAGTTGGAAGGAGCTCCTGGTGTGGTGGGTAAGCAGATGAAAAGGAATGGATCTTGGGGATTGTCCATTCAGCTAGTGTGTCAGAACCCATGAGTTTATTCACAATCTGCTTCTAATGGCAAGTATTCAGTCATTGCCATTGTATGAATTTGCCACACAAGAGACAAACTATCCAGCAAGTTCTTCTGATTGACATTATCCCATTGAATATAACAGCAAAATTGGAAATAACCTACATATTCAGAAATCAGGTGTTAAATACCTTATTATACATTCATACCATGGTTGCATGCACCATTTTACAATGCTCCATAATAGTATATTTTTTCACTTGAAAATTAGTTGCCATATGTCTTTGCATGAAACAGAATGCAAAGCAATAAAATAATAATAATCCAAGTTCTGTTTTTAAAAAATCTTTATTTTCACATATAAATATGAAACTATATGTACCAAGATGATGACGGTAGTTGTTTTTTGAGCAGTGAAAATTATAGGATGTGAAATTTTAAAAACCTTATGTATCATTTAAATTTAATACTATATTTTATTTACATAAGAAAATACTTTTTATACCAGAAAAAGAAAATATTGAATTTTTAAAGAATGTATGTAAAATATTCTCTAGAAAGGGTTATACGCAGTCCTTGTATGTATAATTAGAAAAGGACAGCACCTCTTATGAACAGTGGCAGAAGGTGTAGCTATTCTGCATTAACTGGAGTTCCATCAAGCCTTATTTGTTGTTGTGAATGAGTGTTAACCAGTACTTAGAATCTATGACTTGCAAAATGCACTCATTTACATACACTTCCCTATCCTTCCAAGATAAAGGTTTGCAATGCTCTGTGTGCAAAAGAAACATCTGAGGGAACTTGGTAACAGGCTCGTCCAAGACTGCACTCCAGACTGTCTCACTCAGCAGATACTAGGTGTGACCTAGGAATGGATCGTTTGAACAGGGCCCCTACTTAGAAAGACATCATTTTAAGAAAGTGTGCCTCTTTAAATACAAGGAAAATTTTAGCAGAGAGTAAGAAAGTGACTTCTTCAGAGGTTAAACGACTGTGATTTGTGAAAAGCAGACTAAAAGGACTGTTTCTGGTCCTGAACAGCTTCTCCATCCCTCCTACACCAGCTGACGAACATGCCCCCAGAGTTGTAGCCCCCGAGTTGTACAATGTGAGCCCTTTGACCGAAATCATAATGTGTGGGAAAAAAAAACAATCCTTTTTCCTTCAAAGTATAGTAGTTTGAAGCCCTGTTAAGATAATGACTTGGGCCTCACTTAAAAACCTGCCACATTCAACTTTATAAATCTCTGCTCCTACAGAGTGCTGCCCTGAGTACATGTGCTTTGTCTCCACTTGTGCTAATGGTTTTCTAAGTTCTCTACCAGACACGTGACAGCCCGGTGTCATAGTGCTGCTGAAAAATGCATTCTCTGTGCCCAGGAAGAATCTGTATAAATATCTCAATAAATAAATAACAGTTGTCATTTTCAGAATATGACAATCTCCAGCTGCCTGTGCTTAACGGGAGCAACGTGTCATTTATCCTAATAGATGTGAATGCATGTATTGTACATACCAGTGAGTCACCTAATTCTTATTCACTCCAGCCTTGGTCTCAGTTGGGGGCAAGTACCTATAACAGGGTTTGGCTGTATCAAATCACAAGCTAAGAAATCTTCGTCAATTACAGAAGCCCGAGGCTAAGGAGGGCGTTGTCCTTTCATACCTCCTCACAGCCCCCTCCGATTCCCAGGCTTACCCCAGACATCAGTCAACCTCCCCTCTGTGGAATTTCTGGGAATCTCTCTCCCCCCTGTAATTTAATGTGACTCAGTTGTTCTGTGTCCCAGATAATACAAGTGGTGAGAAAGTCGCCTAATCCTACTGGCATCCCCTCTTGTCAGCACCTCTTTATTTCCCTCTTTAAAGGCTCAACATGTTTTGATTTACAATAGCGCCAAGATAACTGCAGGTGCCCTTGCTAAAAAGCAAGGTTAACTCACCTGAGATGAAGTCTTTTATTGCAAACAAAAGCAACACAGAAGCAGGAAACACAATTAATACAGGTGCTTCCCTGAAACTTAGCAAATGCCTGTTGTCTTGAAAGGGGGAAAAATCCACATCATTGCCTGGAGGTTCCTTTCACGCTATTTCAGTGAAGGAAAGATTTAAAGTAGAATAGGTTTGAAGGAAAAAGGAAAAAACCCAAAAGGACCCCAGGTAAAGACTGTAAATTCTTTAAGGACTCAGGTTTTTCATGAGTAAGTAAAGTGTTGACCAAAAATGACCCCTACAGTGGAATTCTGGGAATGACCCATCCAATGAAATCATTAGTCCAATAGGCAATGCATTTTAGGGGTAAATTCATGCTAAATAGCATTCTTTGTAAAGTATTCCAGTTAAGACAATCTTTGCAGAAGCTGTCATTTGATTCTCCTTGGAAATATATAACGCATATATTAATTCTAGAAAAGCATTTGATTCTTTTAGGTGAAGGCAGATGAGCTAACTTTCTCCAGTTTTCTTCAAGTTCAGAGTTCACTGCTCTGTTGGTTGACAGTTCATTACTTTGAAACAGAAGTTAACTGAGTCTTTTATCATGATATGTAGGTAAATCTTTTCAGGTGGTTGTTAAGAGTATTTTCTGTTAGTGTTAAGAAATGATCAGAAAGGAAATCAAGCAAAATAAATGCTGCAGTCCTACTAAACAGCTTAATTTTGTGAATCTTGCATGAAGAAAATTAAGATAAAAAGCTCTCAAAAACAAAAAGGAGAAATTGTAGACTTAACAACAACACTTGACAAGCAGTTACATTTAAATTGCCAAGTATATTACATCTATTTTTAAAAATCTTGATCACTTCTCTAAACAAATAATGTGTCTTTTAACTCTTGGTCCTGATATTGATTTAACTTGGACAGTTTAATCAAGTAAAGTGTTACTTTTCAGCCTTGGCTGGGTCCCTTCTGATACTAATTTACCTAGGGGCCCACATTCCAATGTTACAACAATGAACCTCTCTCTGACCATCTCCTTCGTCTCCAGAACGCATACACAAAATAAGGTTTCAACAAATGCTTCTGGCCTCCCCACATTTCCTCAATGGCGAGGGTACATGCTCTCAGAGTGACAGGATGACAAGAGTGCATGCTCAATTACACCTGCTCCTCTTCTTAAGTAATTGCCATAGATCTTACCAAATTATGTGCTAATTTTCTCAGGCATACAAATTTAAATTAGAATGAAGGTGCTAAACTTTTATCAATTATTACAGCCTGATTGTTTGAAGCAATGTCTTTGTTTTCTAGATTTCTACTTTTCATGACCCAATTACAAATGGCTAAAGAATACTGCTATTTTGAACCCCAGCATATACTACTGTTGTGTTTCTTTCTTCATAGCCTGTATGTGAAATTAGGTTTCCTATATTCTGATTTTTATGAAAAAAGTACTACTTTGGGTGGTTCCCTATGACTTACGGACATACAGAAATAAAAACAACAAAGGAGTTAAGTTTGCCAGATTTACCAAACAAAAATTTGATGTGCCTAGCTGAATCTAAACTTTAGATAAATGATGAATTATTTGTAAGTAGTAATATGCCTCATACAAGGCATATTTGGGACATAATTACTCTGAAAGTTGCTTGTTTTTCTAAACTCAAATTTTTCTCAGCTCCCTGTATTTTATCTGGCAACTCTAGAGTTAAGTAGAACCAAAATTGATTTATATCTGTAGGTTTGTATGGGTAACAGTTTACTGCAAAGTAATGAGTTCTATTTTGATTTTGGTATTGGGGAAATATACGAGGATTAATTTAAATAAGATAAAAATAAAATATTATTGGCAAAAATATTAATCTGAATAGGGGATTCATGCCTTTTTTTACATTCTACTAAGATATAAATTTTCTCTGTGTGTATAAATATGAAAAATCTATTGTTTTCTGCCTGAATTAGCATTTGTTATTTTTGTGCATGACCCTCTAAGACACTTTCTATTACTCAAATCATCTGCAGTCACTCAAAACTGGAGGAGCCTTAGGAGAGTAACAAATGGAGAAATAGTAGTCTGATTAAAATTAGCTCAGTTGAAGGAAGAAGGAATTCTCTGCTTAAATTGGCCTGTCATAAACAAATATTAGGAAACAAATACTTTTGATAATTTTCAGAGTCCAAGAAAAACATCCTAAAGACAGTTTCTTTTCAAAATCCTAATTTCAAAAGCAGAATGTTCTAATTTTTATTCTTATGGTTCATGACTACTAGCAAAATAGTTGTAAAATCAACTGAAAGCATTTTATTACTATTTCTTTTACCACAGATTTTATATTGTAAGCCCAAAATATTTGTTAACAAAGTTAAGGAATTTGGTAGAAAAATATTACAATTTTGCATATTTTGTTTTATAATATATATGCTAATATTCACCCTATGTATGAATTGAAATGTTTCTCATTTTATAATTAAATTTATTTTTATTTTATTATCTTTCCATGAAACACCTGATAATTCTCCCTGGGTTTTTTCTTCCTTACTCTTAAAATAAGTAGGGTTCAAAATAAACAGAAAAGCAATGTTGGTACTTCTATTCTTATAGAATGGGGTTTTATTATGAAATAATGCACCTATCCATGTTAAACCTGATGTTGGTTGTAGTATGAAGTTCTCAAAATAAAATGCCTTGCTTTTTAATTGACTTGATGAAATCTAAAACAATACCAAGTGTTTCTTCTTGGTGCTGTAAGAGATGAAAAATGGGGTTATAACATGTAATACTTCCTGACAAAATATAGGTACAAGATCTACTTGTCAAAGTTTTCTTAATCATTGTTTTTAACTAGCTTTTTACAGTGTTCACTTTAAGTGTTAAGCATCTATTCATTTTCTGTGGGAAGATGCCAAATTTATTGAGCAAACTTCTAATATAAGTAAATATAATAAAATAATTTATATGTGTATGCATATATTATGATATGCTTTATTAGACTGTTATTTTACCATAAACAGTTCTGCTCTCTTGTGTTAACAACATAAGTAAAATAAGATTATCAGTTACTTTAGAAAAATTCAGAATGTCTACTTGTCTGGACAAAAAGCACAAGGTCTTGATCCTAAATCAATAGAAAAACTAGTCAAAAAGAGTCCAAGATGCTCTTGAAAACAGATCTGTTATTTGGCTCTGTACCACCCAGAAAGAGGGTACACACTCACTGCCTGCTAAGCTTGTGAGTCAAAGCTGTTCTTGGCCAAAGTAGAGAGTCAGAAAGATTTCCAAAACGAGGAGGCAGCAAACAAGAAATAAAAAGCAAGAAAAGCTCATGGAAGATGGTGGGATGCGGGGAGGAGCACAGGTGTGATGGATTAGATGTGTTGATGCCTCACAGTCAAGGCTACTCCAAAGGCAGAGAATAAAAAGTATCACCCAGAACAGAGGGAGAATATTGTTTCTTCAGCTTACTATGAACATCAGAGTCTAAAATGTGATAAGTGTGCCATGGAAGACAAAAAGGTCCTGTAGTTAAATATGCTGGGGAAATGTATATACTTCCCTCTTGGAGATTTATAATGCATAATCGAGCACTATAATTTCTAAGAGGTCTCTTTAAAAAAACTTTCAAATGATGAAAATATTTATTATGTATTAAAAGCGTACTAATAAGTTTTATCTCTTTAATCTTGTTAATAAATATATGCATCTTTAATATTGATTTCCTCATACTTATTTGAATATGAGAATTAATTTTTTTCAGAGAACCTGGTATTTATTGTATGAAGCTTTAGTGCTCTGTAGTTATTGGTTATTTGGATACTTGGGTTCTGGATAAATCAACAACTCAAAAGTACCTAAGGACCTTGTTTTTGTTACAGCTATGGTGACCTCTGTAATAAGCAGAACAGCAAAGGGGCTAAAAGCAGAAACTTTGAATTGGGAACCCCTGCTTCAAACTCTAGGTCCTCTACTTGCCTCACCAAGCCCCCTGCTTCTTTATGCCACTTTATGCTTCTTTCGCTCTGTCAAAAGAGGGAAAAAATAACAAAGGCAGGACCAATTTTGTAAATTCTTGGGGGAATCAGGTGAGATATTCCCTGTAAAGCACATTACCTACTGCTGAGAACTTGCCAAACAAAAATCTTCATAGTAAGGATCCAGTGTTCAAATCTCTTTCTTTATAAATTTGCTAAAAGAGTGAATTTAAGCCAAATTTTTTGAACAAATTTATTACCCAAATAATTTTTGAACAATAGAGATTAAATGAATATTGCATCTCTAACAAAGCCAACATGGTGCTATGGTCTAAGGTCAAATGTGTGTAAGTCTGATCTTACCAGACCTGTGGTGGGTTGAAAGGATTCGCTGCGAAGACACATCTTAAGGGCTGAGTGATTTGGTGAATGGTAGCAGATACTATGAGTGTGTAACTGTGGCAGGATGAACTAGCAGGCAAATACAAATAAGATGAGTTGGGTTTCACAGCCCTTCATGCTTCCTTTCCCACAGGTTTTCAATATCTGCTTTGCTGAAACATGTACAGGCTTTGGGATTTGTGTCTCAGCTCAGGTGAGAAGAATCCTGACACTGGCAGGTGACATGGTGAAGAAAAGAAAGAAAAACCTGACAGAGGTATGAGCCCTCAGAATGGAGACCAGAAAGCCAATCTGATACTGCGTTTTCCCCAGGGCCAGTAAAAAATCCCCACCTTCATCTTTTACAAAATTGAAAAGAGAAAAGTTAGATTTATAAAAACCCTTTTGTTTAAAAATAACTATAAATTCACAAGTTGCAGAGATAACACAGAGAAGTCCTCTACACCCCTCACAGGTTTCCTCACAATGGTTATATCTTAAGTGACTATAAATCAACATCAAAATAAGGACACTGAGATCTGTACTCAGTGTGTACAACTCAAGGTCATTTGGGGATGTGTAGTTTACCCCTGCAGTCAAGATACAAAACTGGAGACTTTGCTTTACATATTGTTCCCTTTTAAAGAGGTAAGGCTTTTTTTTATGAAGAGAGTTCACATTACTCTGAACATTAATTTATTTTATTGGTTATATTTCATCACTGGATGGAGGTGTGAGCATAAAAGTAGTTACTTGAGGGTTTGATACCACAGTTTGGTATTTTTGTTATAATATGGGATTGTGGACATTTCTTTTATGATTGCAATGGGTTTCCCCTTTGCTCTTTATAAATCTGGTCAGCATATGTAAATATTTTGGGAAGTAACTTTACATTCTAATTCAGTTCTTTCTCTTGGTCATCATTTATTATTGCATTGCTGGAAATGTACGTGTTTTACAAAAGGCAAAATGTGCTGAGGAAGAAGAACCAAATGGTAAAACAGATCCCATTTAAAAAGCCATGAACAAGCATAGAGTCATAAGTGGTGACATGAATAAATTGCTTTTGAAAGAAAATTCAGACTTAATATCATTACCTAGCCACAGCTGAAAGACATAACTATATTTCAAACAGTAGTAATAGCTGGCACTACTGGGTTAGAAATGATTTCATGATGACATCATAATGACTTATTAAAAAGAAAAACAAAGAAAACTTGAAATCTCATCATGCTGGTTGGGGAAGTAAAAATTGTATTGTGAACTGACCGGTTTTCTATCATATTCTATGCCATATTCTACTTTCATCATTAATACAAATAAAGTATGTCAGGATTTAAAAGACTGATTTTCATAGTTTTGGTATGGCTATTGTTCCTAGTTTGGTATACGGCACGACCATGATATTCATAGTTCAAAAATTGTTGAAATTATTAGATCTTCATACTGGCGAATACTATTTTATATATTATGTACATTTTATGTATAGATGAATTATTTCTGGTGGTGGTAAACAAATTTTGGGGAAAATTGAGAGATGGAGTGAACATTGATATCTACCAACTAAATCAGCAGTCTGACCCTGGCATCCCACCCAGCCTCAATTAACAGTATTGTGCTAAGTGTGTTATGTAAAAAAGGACAGTCTTCTGAAATGCTTTCATTGAAAAGAGATCTATTTTAATGTTACAACCAGATTTCCCTACAGATATACCAATGTATTTTCTTAGCATTCTCTCCTCCATCACAGTTCTTCTTTAGAGATCAATTTTTTTCTCTGCCTTGAAGTTCTCCTTGTAGAAACTTATTTAGAAAAGAGATCTTATAGTTTGTTAGAAATGTGTTAATTTTACATTGGAAGATGTTTTACTGGCTGTACAACTCTAGGTTGACAGTTATTTTCTTTTAGCATTTCAAAGATATCCTCTCATCTGATGGTCTCAATCAAAGTGACATTCCTTTTATCTGGTGTGTGTTTTTTCTCCATCCCTCTTTAAGAACTCCTATTTGTCTTTTGCAATCTGTAGTTGCACTGTGTATCTAGATGACTTTTTCCTTTTTTCTTGATCTTGAGTTTTATTGGGATTGGTTGTGTTTTTATTATTTTTGCTAAATTCTCAGCCAATATTATTTTGAGTAGTGCCTTCTCCCAATTCTATTATCCCACCCACCCCAGGATAATTGATTAGGCTTTTATAAGACCACCCTACTCTTCCCACTATGTTCCTTTGCTCTATTCAATCAGCTGTTAGTCTAATCTACAATTTAGCCCATTGAGTTTCTAATTTGATTTCTAAAGTTCTTTGGGTCATTTTTTATTTTGCCTGGTGATTTTTCATTGTCATTTGTTTCTTATTCATACTTAAGAGTCTTCTTTTTCTTTAAGAATATTACACATCCCTTTTATATCTAGCATATAATAATTTCTAGTCCTGAAGTCTTAGTGTATCTAACGTGTAGTCTTAATATGTTGTTGCTGCTGGTAATTTTTTTTGTTTTTGACTTCTGCTGTTGTTGTTTTTGTTCTGTTGACTATTGCTCATGGGGATTTATTTCCTCACTAAAAACATTTTTTTAATTCTAAATTCAGTCATTGGAATTTTGGCTATGGAAAATTTTTGAAGCTCAAGTTGAAAATGTTTTATATATGATTTATTTTTATTTCTCTCAATCACCTAGAGGCACTACCTAGAAAGAACCAGTTCAAATTATATTCTTAGCTCTGGGTTTTTCAAGGTCATTGACTTCTTTGAAATCCATCTCCAAACCCATGTAAAGGCTTGCTTGTGGTTTTGAATTTTCATGGAAATATTTTCCCAAACCCTTCTACTGAGAACCAAGTCTAAGACAGCTAACCATCTGTTTCCTATTTCCCTCCACTGACTGTTAGGTTTGGTTTATTAACACACTGTTCATTAATTAAAATTAATTGTATAATATAGTTAATTATAATATATTTTTCATTTCACTAAAAGAGTCACTTTGGGGACTTCTGGATTCATGCAGGTGTCTCTGATCCAAACTTTTTTCCTTGAACAAGCTTAGCTTCCTTAGGTCCTAAGTAGAAATGGTTCATTAGGGCCCAGGATGTGAGCCACCAGCAAATGTTGGATGCTTCCTGGGAAATTACCAGTGACACTACTTTTTCTCACTCTGTGGAGCCAAACTTTCTCATGATTTAGAGCTCAGTCTCTTCTGAGGTCAATTATTCACTTCAAGATTAAATATTGTCTCCAACACTCCTGGGAAGTCTTTTCTGATAACTTCTTTGCCATATTACCTAGAATAGAATTCAGAATATCATTTAAAGGCTGAATAAAAGCTATTACAAGAACTAAGGATAATACCCAAACAAGTTGGATGGGGAAATGGAAGTAGGACAAAGTGAAAATATATTTAGCAATCTTTGGGAAAATCAAGATAATATGTCTTAGAAATTGAATTAAACACATTATATAAAATTGTAAAACCAAATAGTATAAACCATGAAGAAGATGATAACCCTTTCAAATCATTCGAAGGAAAATGCATGTAAGAGGCAAATTAAGCAAACACAGACCATTAAGTAGAATTTTAAAAAGGACACATACATATATGAAAACACATGTATAAAAATGAAGCATAGTAAGTTCAGACAATGTAGCAAAATATAAAAGACAAAAGTTGAGCTAAATGTCAAAATTAAAATATTGTAGCAGAATGAAAACACACATACAATAAATGTGTTATAGACTTTGCATGAAAAGATTTTCAGACTGAATCACAAAAATTCAACTATATGCTAAACACAAAAAATGTTTCTAAAACTGAGTCTCAGAATGGATGAAAGATAGAGAGTGAACACATTATAGTATGTAAATAAAAACACAAAATTATGTGGGGCTAGGATATCAGACAGGAGTTAAATTCACAGCAAAGAAGCATTAGACATAATGAAGCATTAGACAAAATTGTACAATGATAATTCACAGGAAGCACAATAGTCATAAATAGTCTTATATTGAATAACAGCATAAAGATTCCTAAGGCAAAGCCTTTCATATATAAAGATAAATGGATATATGAAATATAAAATAATAATAGATGCCTTCATCTTCAAGTAGAACAAAATATAAAATACAAATTTAAAAAATTAATAGAGTAAGTATGATTTATATGTACTAAACCCCATATAGAAGAAAATACCTTCATTTCAAGTACATATAGAACTTTATAAGGGAAGATCATTTGTTATGTTACAAAATCTTAATATATTTCAAAAAGTAAGATTTTTGTTTTATTTACTTTACCTACAGTGAAATAAAACTAGTAATTAATACCTATATTATAAAAATTTAAAATTTTTAGGACATTTAAAAAATTGTTAACTTCTTTTAAATCATTTAGATGAGAAAAGACACCAAAACAAAAATACTGAAAACAATACACAAAAATATGTGATCAGAGGAAAAATTAAACTTTAAAGAAAACTTGCCATATTTGAAGAAATAGAACAACTAAATTGAGGATTCAAAATAAGAAATAGTGGCCACCAATAGACTAAATATAAGGGAATCAGAATTAAGAAACTAGTAAACAAAATATGAAACTTCTGAATAACTATTACAACAATAAAAAGGCTAAAATTAATGCATTCAAGAAATTACTTTTTAAAGAAGTTAAATGAATCATTAACAACTTTTGAGTGATAAGTAGCAGAGAAAACACAAGTGTTTAAAGTGAGAAATTAGGTTGAAAACCTAAATTAAATATTGTGAGAATTAAGAGGGATCTTTGACCAACTTCATACATATGGACTAGAAAAACTTAAATAACACAGATGATATTTATAAGAAATTCACATCACCAAAAATGACTTAAATGGGATATAAAATCTAACCACACTATTCCAAAAAAAATTATAAAAGTTATCAAAAGTTACAGGCATCAGGTCCAGATTATATTTTACCTGAAACCTACCACAAATTTCAAGGCTCAGAAAGTTCTGGTTGTATTGAAATAATTCTGAGGTAGAGACTGAAGAAAAACTTTTATATTTCATATGTATCTATCACAATAATCATATCAAGATCTGATGACACAGTAAAAAAACTACCAATATTTTGTATGAATATTAATTCAAAATAATAGCTTAGTAAACAGAATCCAACATCACTTTACAAAACATATCATGACCAAGAAAAAAATTAGAAATACAGTTTTAGGAAAATTAATATAATTTATGTTTCTATTATATCAGAAGAAACAATTGTATAATCATATTCAGAAAGGATACAAAGGCATTTAAATTCACAAAGCATCACCAACAAAAATTCTTGATAAAACAATAATTATTGGATATTTCTACTATCTGTTTGATTTATAGAGAAAAACATTGTGCTTAACAGTGAAATTGCTTAAATTTTTTTCAATAAGAAAAAGACAATAATAGCCACTACCACAGTGATTAGTTATCATTGCTTTAGATTTCTAGATGTGCAGTTAGAAAGGGGAAGCAAATGAAAAGACCTGAAGAGGCAAATAAAATCATTGCTTACATGTATAACTAAATTATATAGCTAGAAAAAAAAAACCTGCAAAAACTATTGCAAACAAAAGCAAAACAACATTAATACTCAAAAATCAATTATTTTCTTGTAGACAAGTGAAAGTAATTTTAAAATATAATGAAATAAAAGCATTTGCTTTAAGAACAAAATAACATGTAATAGAATAAACTTTAAAAAATGTTCAGGACAAATGAAAAAGTACTTTAAAAGAATGCAAAAGGACAAAACAAGAATTGAGCAAATAAAATTAAATACTTGGAAAAGACAGCATTTAAGGACAGCAAATTTCCCTGTACTAATCTACACATTAGTATTATCCCACTGAAATTAATGCACAAATAATTTTTAGAGTGGTCAAAAACTGTGCAACAATTTCTGAGATGAACTTATTTCCAAGATATTAAAATATAATGCTACATTAATTAAAACAAATTTTTACTTTTACATAAGAACAAAACATAAAAAGGCAAGTGAAAAATCCAGATGTATACCAAAATCCTCATAATAATGAGGATTTTTATAAAAAGAAGCTTTTCAAATTCATGCCAAAAAGAAAAATGGTGGAGTATTTATCTAATAAGTAGTAATGAACAATTGGATAGCCCAGTTCTTAAACCAAGATGAAATCCAATGAGATCAGAAACTTAAGCATAAAAAGAAACTCTAAGAACTACATGTTAAAACAGAAATATTTAACCTGCTGGGAGATAAAATAGGTAAAACTCTTGAAGTCATAGGCACAGGAAAGGACTTTCTGAACAGAACCCCAGTTGCACAGGAAATAGTACCAAGAATCAACAAGTTAGATCATATCAAATTTAAAAACCTTCTGCACAGGAAAGGAAACAACTGACAGAATAAAAAAAACCCCTAAAGAATAGGAAAAAAATTTTGTCAGTCATCAGACAGAGGACTAATATCAAAAATATATGAAGAACTCAAAACTTAGAACCCCAAAATAAGACACCCAATCAAAAAGTGAGCAACTGAGATGACTTAACAGAAGAAGTACAAATGGCCAATAAATACACGAAGAAATGCTCAACATTGGTGTCCGTTAGAGAAATGCAAATTAGATTTGTTGACAAACAGTTTAGATTCCCATTGGCATCTAAAGGCTTTGTAGAAGGCAAAAACAGGTACAATGGGAAACACTGAGATTCCATCTTACCCCAGAAGGAATGATCATTATCCAGAATTCAAATAATAACAAATGATGATGAGGCTGTGAAGATAAAGGAACACTTCTACTTTGTTGGTAGGAATATAAACTAATACAACCACTATGGTAATCAGTCAAAAAACTAAAACTAGAAATTCCATTTGACCCAGCTATTCCCCTTGTGGGTATCTTTCTGAAACATTTAAAGACATCATATTACAATGATACGTGCATACTTATAGCATACTTTATAGCAGCACAATTCATAATAAAATCTTGGAAGCGGCTTATATGTTCATCAGCAGATGAATGGATAAAGAATTATGGTATTTACACACAATGATGTACTACTGGGCCATTAAGAAAGATAAACTTGTCGTTGGTAGGAAAATGGATGTACTTTGTCATAATGTTAGGGAGATAAATCAGGTACACAAGCTTAAATATCTCATAGTTCCTCTTATATGAGAAACCCAAATTATAAATAAAGAGCAGAATAAAAATTAGATAATAGCAAGTAGGGAGATAGATCTTTCTCAAATGGAAAATGAATCTGAATCAAGAGATGGAAGGAGGGGGAGGGAAAGGGGGATGAAACAAGGAGTTAAGATGGTTATGTATATGTACCAACTCCACACAAGGGATTATAAGCATTATATACCGTAAATACGCTAATAAATGAGAGAGAGAGAGAGAGAGAGAGAAAGAGAAGAAAGAAGAAAGAATGAGAGAGAAAAGAAAGAATCTCTAAAGGTCGTAAAAGAAATTATTTGACAACTTTAAAGTCAATCTTGGAATGAGAGAAGCCTTGCTACATGTCACAAAATTTAGAAGCATAAAAGTAGATATGTCTCACACACACACACACACACACACACACAAATGAAAGGTGCCTTGTCTACATAAAATTTAAACATTTTCCATATCATAGATTATAACTAAAATTAGTGACAATTGGAAGAATATTTGTAATGTACTGCATATAATAAAGAGCTTTCTTAATATATTAACAATTACTGGGACTCAATTAGGAAAAAATATTTAAGAACTAGTAAGAAAATAAGGAAGAGGACTTGAGTAGGAAATTTATAGAAAAGTAAATTCAAACAACTTTAATGAATTGAATTGAATAAAATAAAATGACATTTTCAGCCTTGTCCATTTTTTAAAATGCTTATTAAAATAAAAATAATATATGTTTTAAAGCTATAGATTGAGATATGTTTACATGTCTGATTGTATCTATCTATTCTCTGTCTACAACAAACTAGAATATTTCACAACCTTAATAAAATTTGCTTATATGGACAGCAACAAGGAAACAAGGGCTGAGATGAACATGTACTTTTTATTGCAAACTATGTCGTATGTTTCAGGTTTTTTAACCCTGTGTGTATTACTTTTATAGAATAAAAGTTATTTCAAAATGTAAATTTAAGCAAGAAAAATAGAATAGGTTAGTCAATAGATTAACTAATGACACACAGTTAATAAATGGTAAACATTCCATTCAAGCCCAGGGCTATGATTTAAACAAAAGCACATAGGTATATTGTTGACATTAATTTGCATTATTTTTTTCTAAATTTTTGTCAACAATTCTAATGACAAGGATATTGTGTAAATGAGTTATGTCTTCAGGAAGGTTCCTGTGAATAAACACTTGTTGAAAAGCTGATATTTTTACTCTTTGTGCTTGTTTTTTCACTGATAAGAGATAGGAAACAACTTGTGACACCTTTATTTTTAACAAGCATCTGTAAGATCTAAGGTTTTTTTTAAAGCCTTCTTTTAAAAATCTTTCCTGCATTGGTAAAATTAGCACTGTGCATGAATAAATGTGTGTAATCATTAATCAAGCTTTAGACTTATAATCTAATATTGGACTTAATATCTAATATTTGTGACCTATTTAGCTATAGCAAGCTAAGGGACTCCGGGAATTTATGTCTGAAACATTGTGGAACACCCAGTTGAATCAGGAGAGTTTCTTTCTTTCTTTCTTTCTTTCTTTCTTTCTTTCTTTCTTTCTTTCTTTCTTCCTTCCTTCCTTCTTTCTTTCTCTTTCTCTCTCTCCCTCCCTCCCTCCCTTCCTTCCTCTTTCTCTTTCTCTCTCTCTCTCCTCCCTCCCCTCCTTCCTCTCTCTCTCTCTCTCCCTTCCCTCCCTTCCTTCCTCTCTTTTTCTTTCTTCTTCTCTTTTTAAATCACAGAATCTATTTACTAAAATTGTACCTGGAAGAGCACTGACCTTTAGACTCTAATGGCTTCCTTAGCATTACAACTTATAGGGTGAGTACTTTCCAATCTTTCGACCTACAAGTAAAGGTCACAAAGTTTTAGAGCACTAAGTGCCCAACTCTCTATTTGTAAATTCACTTTTGCCATCAAAAGCTAAAACCATTAGCCTAACTTGGGGGATTTTTAGTGTATGAAATGATATTCTTAAAAATCAAATTTATCTTTTGAGTGGAAAAATGGGCTTTTAAGAAAGTATATTTTCCTAGGATAATAGGTTTGACTAAAACCATAAAGGCCACTAAGTAAAACTTCCTGCTATAGTCAGGATTCCTGGATAGTTTTTTAAAAACTGAATTTGAAGAAAATGGGATTAACTTTTTGAGGACTCTCCATACTGATTTGTTTAATGTAAACAAATCAGCAAATTTTAAAGTAATTATCTAAGTAGTAAGATTATCATTCATCTTTTTTCTTTTTTGCTTATATTTCTAACATTCAACTAAATAAACATTTTAATTATGCTTACAATTTTTTTGTAGCCTTTTCTTTTGAGACAGGGTCTCACTATATAGTTCAGGCTGGCCTTGAACTCACTTTGTAGCCCAGGCTGACCTCCAATGCACAGCAATCATCCTGCCTCAGCCTCCCAAGTGCTGGAGTTACAGGTTTGCACAACCATGTCTGCCTCAATTATGCTTAAATTTTAAATGGAACATTAATTATATAATTTGTGTAAAAAATAGAATCAACATGTAAATTTAGGTGTTTATCCTATCAGTAATTTCTGATATATATGGTTTGTATTTAGATGTCCCCCCAAAGCCTCATGCAGATGAGGTGGGACTAAACCACTACAAGTGAGTGATTAGTTTGGCACTGCCTTAATCCCAGTGGTCTGGATGAGATAAAAAAGGCAGAAAGACTTGGTGAAGGTCTCTTGTTACCTTTGTTGCCTTGCGCACGCCATGTTGTTTCTGCTCCACCATGCCTGTTTGTCATTCCTGTCTTGGAGCCAGCTGATTATGGACTGAAACTCTACAAAGTGTAAGTCAAATAAATCCCTTCCCCTCTAACTTTGGGTGTTGAAATATATATATATATATATAATTTTAACTGCGATTAGGTTAATTGGTGAGTACTTTTAAGATTCTTCATAGTAGTGACATAAAAAAGGATATAAAGTTTTTTCTCTTTCATGATAAAATCTAGGCAGGAGTCCAAGGATAATAGTAGATCTGTTCCATAAAGTCCTCAGGAAATAAGGTCCCTTCTGTACATCACTCCATTCTCAAAGTTACATGATGATCTGTGGTAAACTCTCCAGCAATCACATTCACATTCTTGCCAGCAGGATCAAGGAGGGAAAAAGAAAAGAACAGGTTCTATTTTTGAACAGGACATCCTAAAGTTGAACATGCCCCTTCTGTTTACATGCCAATACCCAGAACACAGTCATATGGTTATGCATAGTTTTGCAAAAGGAAACAGAAAAAAAAAATGGTGGATGATGTGGCCAACTGAAAGCCTCATGTTATTTTTTTCTCCTTGCTAAATCCCATTGCTTCTTATAATGGTACACATTTTCATGTTACTAATATGAAACCTTTCTTATTTTTTTATGAAACCTTTCTTTACTCTGTCTGAATATGTAAAATTAACTTTAAGGCAAAAACAGGTACAATGGATAATTTTTAGAATAATGTAAATAATCAAAATTGACAAAATAGAAAATAACAGATCAGTTATAAAAACTTCTTTTATTGTTGTCTATCTGTGACCAACTTCCCTATAGCCAAGAAAAGACATTCAATCCAAGTGAACAATTTTACCATAACCCTCAGATTGTAAATAATCTCTATTTTATCCAAACTGTCTCAGAGAATAGAAAAAAAGAAAAGTTACTCCACTTGTTTTATGAGACTTGTAAAACTTCTATACCAGGGGTCAGGGATTTAACTCAGTGGGCCATGCCTGCCTCATGAGCACAAGGTCCTGAGTTTGATCCCCAGTACCAAAAAAAAAAAAAAAACCCAAAAAACCAAAAGAACAAATTTCTATACCAGACCTTGTTAGGTAGAACAGAACAAAATAAATTTTAATTAAAATCCAGTTGTGAATTTAGTTCAGTCTTTCCCTTCTCTTGCCGTTGTCATTTGTCCTGTCCACCACTGAACCATGTCAGTCTCACCCTTGATCAACACTCTGTGGAGTAGTCAGTGTGCTGGAAATGTTAGTCAGAACAATTCACTCATCACCTAAAAATCTTCCAGTGGTTTTCCTTCATTCTTGGGGTAAAATCCAAATTCCTTAACCTAGTTTGCAAACTTAGTTTTCAAAGTCCTCTGTGATCTGGCCTCTAACTATTGGAACTCACCTTGTGCCACATTCCCTCTCATTCACTATGTTACCACCACCGTGAGTTCCCAAAACCCACCAGTTCTCCCCATCCTACAGCTTAACTCCATCTTTCTATCTATAAGATTATTTTCAAAATATTTATGTGGTTTCCCTGGTTTTATTAAGAGTTTGGCTTAAAGTTAAGTTCACAAATAAATTTCCATGACAATCCAATCCAAAGAAGATAATCTCTAC
This sequence comes from Heterocephalus glaber, assembly GCF_053883595.1. NCBI lineage: Eukaryota > Metazoa > Chordata > Mammalia > Rodentia > Bathyergidae > Heterocephalus > Heterocephalus glaber. The sequence continues at coordinate 29,684,087 of NW_028258147.1, forward strand.
TATACCTCACTGTATTTTAAGTTTTAGTAGGGCTCTTACCACTCAGTGTGTGGTATTTCTTACTTCTTGCTTATTTTTTTAAAACCTCTTTCTGTTAAACTTTTAACTCCGCTATAGTGTAAATCCCTATATCCTTAGCACTGTGTCCTTAGCACATAGAACAGCACTTTGTATGTCACTCAATAAATTTTAAAGAATGAGTAATCAATGAATTAACAAGCAAATGGGAAGCTCTCTAATCTACTTTTAATAAATTCCCATAAAGACAATTCAACTTTCTCATTAAGACAGATGTTCCCTTATTAGGTAGGTTTTAGCAAATCAATGATTTTTAATTTTCACTGTATGTACAGAGGAAAGATGACTTTCCATCGAACTCTCTCTAAACTTTAATTTGACTAAATGAATTACATGTGGTCATGGAAATTATAATTTGTGGAATGATTTGGATGTATATTTTATCATTACCTGGAGTAGAATGTGTGTTTTATAAATAGTGATTAACTGGGCCTTCCTTACTCTATACTACAATTGTAAAATGAAGCCCATTGTAAAAAGAAACCCATGGTAAGTGTTCTCTCTCTTTTAGACCACAAGGATAACACCAATGTACCAGACATAGTAAGAAGGTTGAATTCTTAACTTTTCCACCACAGATGCTAAAGACATGTAAACATAACTTGAGGTACTCAGACCACCACAGAACTTTCTCCTTTAACTCAGAGAAAATGAACCTCCACATACTTGTCACCTCTCCATCTATAGCACATCTTTAATGTTTCACATTTTATATTCACTTCAGCAGAGTATGGAAATGGTTAGTCATTTAAATGGTTCCAAAGCTACTGTTAAGTAAAATACTTAAATGTAGAACAGATGTTCAAGTACTGGGCAATAAAGACATTATTTAGGGCAACTCAAAAGCAGATAAAGGGGTAAGGGAGATCAACTCATGATGGATGAGCATCTTCAGCCTCAGCAACTGCAATGAGAAGCAGCAGAAGGTGAGAGTCATCAAAAGGTGTTGTAGTATCCACCATTTTGTGAAGGGATTAGGCATCAAACATGAGCCTCCACTTCTGGTTGCTCCATTATGTTTAGACAAGACACGATGTCCTTAACCATGATTTCTTAATTTTTTCCTCAGAGGTTGCCAAAAAAATCCAGGAGGAGGAGAGGTGGGGGGAACTTCAGTCCCTTGTCCCCATTTCCATTGCTTCAACCTCAGTGGTTCTATAGATTAGAGTCAAAAGAATAAATATTGTGCTGTATGGGACATTATAGAATTATTCTAATAATTAGAATTATTAGATAATTAGCATTATTCTAATTATCCTGAAGAATTCAATAGCTATGAAAGTTTTAATTTTTTATGAAAAAGAATAATGAGAAGGGGGATTTTCCCTAAGCTCAGTAAATCCTAAACTTGTATAAATAAAGTAGCATATACTTACAGGTTTAGGAATAGATACCTAGATGAAATGAATAAGTGCACAAATATACTAAAATACAATATATAGGAATTTTTGTATGATAGGGTGTTACTTTAAGTCCAATTGAAAATGATTATTCAATATATGACATAGGAGAGACCCTCTCACATAATTGCCTGAGGAGTTAATGATTTCAGTGTAAGAAGTAAAATCCTGTAAGTATTTCAATAAAACATAGAAGAAATTTTTTTTTAACTTGAAGTAGCAAAGATTAGAGGGTTGATCAGGACACCAAAACCAGAAATTCTAAAGCAAACTGTTAACAAGTTTAACTATGTAAAAATTAAAGATGCCTGGGCCAGGGATTTAGTTCAGTGATTCTGCGCCTGCCTCGCAAGCTCATGGTCCCGAGTTTGATCCCCGGTACCAAAAACAAAACCGAAAAAACAACCAAAGATGGCATATGACAAAAACTTTAAAAGAAAGATTGAAAGACAAAAGCCAAGGAACATACTTGGAATATATATGCCAACAACAGGCTAATATTCTTTTTTTGGTACTGGGGATCGAACTCGGGTCCTTGTGCTTGTGAGGCAGGCAGTGAAAACACTGAGCTAAATCCCCGCCAACAGGCAAATATTCTTGACATATCAAGTTATAGTTTAACTATAAGACAAAAAGACAAAAAGTACTATAACATTAATTATACTTTAATAAAGAAATTTAAATGGATAATAAATATATGAAAGTTAAACCTCATTGGTCATAAAAAACAAATTATTTTTTTAAAATTGATAATACATAGTTTTATCAAACATGTAAAATGATACTCCAGTATATTCTAGCTATATACAATTTGGGCACAACCTCTGAGAGGGAGCATTTAATCAGTATGTGTGAAAAGTGAAAATGTGCATACTTTTGACCCAGAAATTCTGTTTCCCAGAGTTTATTCTAAGAAAATAACCAGATATATTTTCATACATACACAAAAATAGGAAAGATGTTCATTGCAGACTTATTAATAATATTGAAACTTTTGAAACAACCTGTGTTCTACTTATTACTCAGGATAAGCTGGCTGCATTGCTGTGGCAAATTCTGAGATCATGCAGGCTTTACATCTAAAAGTTTATTTTGTTGCTCATACAAAGTTCACTGGTGACTTTAGGGCAAAATCATTTTCCAGAGATTTCCATCCTATAACATCATCCTTTCTGTATAATGTAGCAGGGCAGAGCTGTGCAAAGGCTCATTACTGACTCAGGGTGTAATGGCATATATCATTTATCATCTCCACTTAAAACTTATTGGCCAGAACCAGTCAAATGACCTGTCTAATGTCAAGGAATGGGGATGTGTATCTTACGTTCCCGAGAAGAGAAGAGAATGTTTATGAACTGTAATAATCCCTATCATACTTGACCACTAAAGGTGCTACAGGTCATTATTTACTAACTCAAAAGCTTTCCCATAATACATTATTTAGGGAGAAAAAACATGTTTTGGATAATTCATTTGTTAGGAGGCAAGGGAAAGATGTAGCATATACAGAAAAAAATAGGCAAGCATATATCTCTAGATACAAATTGAAAAAATTGAAGGATTTATATACTAAAAAGTTAATATAATTATTTTTGAGTGATAGGATTATGGATATCTAAGACTCAAGTTTGTTTGACTCAAGTTTAGTTGATATTGTATGTCTCCATAAAGCATAGTAACTAGCATTATGGATTACATCAGAATTTACACTGGATTAACTATTATTACTCTTTTAATCCTCTGAATAACTGACATAAAGGTTTTATTATATTTATTTAACACATGAAAATCTAACTCAGAATTTAAGTGGTTTACCCAATATTAGTCAATAAGTTGCACTGGTAGGATCTACCAAATTTAAGTACCATGCTTCTTTTTAAAATAAAGGCACTAGATTCTTTGGACCCTAAAATGAAATCTTTTTCATTCCAGCAGAGTAGAACCTCCTAGATTTTTGCCATATGATTCATTTACCATGTCTGAGAATACTCAGGAGATGTATTTTTTTTTAACAAAATAAACATGAATTCAGAGAAAACTTCTTGCCTCATTATGTTTCAGTACACTTTTCCCTTCATATTCATGCCTTCCTTATTAACTCCCTCTTCGAGTTCTTTCCTCTTTTAGGCAGTTTTTCAAGAAACAACTAGGCCAAAATGAACTTCACTCTTTTAGTTTTACTGGTGATCATTTCTCTGTGCCTGTACTCTATTCATTCTGCTTTCTGTGCACTGATCTAAGTGAACCATTTTGTTCATCTGAGAAGCCTTCCTACATTCAACTCATCTGAGCCTGAACTTCAGCTAATTTTAGATTTCTCCAGATTTTATGTATATGATAGTAATCCTATTTTATCACATATATGTTTGTATTCCCATTTGGGCAACATTTGTTGATTTACTAAGTTTCTGGAAGACCACGACTGTACTCTCTGGTCTCTGCTTCTGTGGTATTTACAGTGTGGTAACCATGGCCAAGCATCATCTCACCTTCCAGAAACTGCTGTGAGAATCATAGTTAAGTGGCAGTCCCAGCTGTCACCTTTCTAGAGCTGCTACCTCATTCATGATGAGACCATTTGCCCTAAGCTTCTCCCAGCTAATATCTAAGCATGGCAGAGTATTGATGCTGGCCCATTCTGTAGGATGCAGGGCTCCTCTAACGAGCAACTTCAGCTCTGTGTACCTGTTTTCTGTGGTTGCCAAAACAAATTATGGCAAGTTGGGTGGATTAAAACAGCAGAAATATATCCTTTCACAGCTTTGGGCCAGAAAGTGAAATCTGAGTGTTGGCAGGACTGGTTCCTTCCAGAGGCTCTGGGGGAGAATCCAGTTCATGCTTCTCCCCTAACGAGCTGCCCACAGTCCTTGTTAACACTCAGCTCATAGCTGCATAGCTGCAATATCTGTCTGTCTTCATATGACCATCTCTGTGTTTGTGTCCTCTTTCCAGGACATTTGTCATTTCATTTATAGTCCACCTAAGTAATCTAGAATTATCTCATGTCAACATCTTTAATCATGTCTGCAAACACATCTTTTTCAAATAGTCACACTTGTAAGTCTCAAGGGAACTTGTCTTGGAGACTGAGAGGGGATGGGACCATTCAGCCCACTCTGCTCAAGGACTTCTGATTGACCTGGCCAGAACTTTCTCAGAACCACACTGTGGTCAGAGACCTTCATACCTAATCCTGTTTCCCTGTCTCTTTTCACATATGTCAGACTTCCATTGTTCTGAAGGCTCTCCCTGTTTATTCCTATTCCTCACTCCCTACTCCTTTCCTTGTTCTCATAGGTACTTCACCAATAAATCTCTTGCACATATCTTGGCAACTGCTTCTTGGTGGACCTAAACTGATACATGTATCTGATGAGTGCTTAATATTTGTTTTGGAATGCACATTACTGCAATAGTGTCTTCTTTCTATCATACTGGAGTACAAGACAAAATTGGATTTTAATACAAGACTGATTTTCCTGCATCATTAGTCCTTCTTTTTTTATAGCATAAGCCAGTCATTCTTAAAATTTTTCTGTCTTCCCGTATGTTGCATTCCCCAGACTGCTGTGTAAAAGCAGAGAAAGCAAATTTTCGTCAGTCGTGCCCTGCTAACACAAACCCTATTTCTTTTCTATCTCACTCTAGGATGCACAAAATAATAAAATGACTTGGATGATCTGGAGCTACTCTGTTCTTAAAAGTAAATGATTTGTAAACTTTGGACCTTTCTCTTATTACTAATACAACTTCTTTCATAATTTATTCTGACATACCCATGTGTTGTAACATCACAGCTGAGAACATTGCTATAAACATAAGAATCCAAAGCCCACAAAAGTGTCCATCATATGACTACCAATAATAAAGCCATGCTTTATGAATGGAATCATAAATGATTTTGTAATCAAAGTAATAAACGCAGCTCAGAAAATATTAATGCACTTCAGTTGGTAATTGCATTTGCCATTATCAAGTGCTCAGTAATATAGTACTTAGCTATTCTAAAGTCACTCAGGTATGATAAACAATTAAACATGAGTCTTGGGAATAGCTTTATTTAGCCTTCTTCAATTATAGAACCATGTATAATGTTCAGGCTTTTTTTTTTACTTCAAGTTCATGAGACAATAGTACTTTATTTCACTTTTTAAAAATTTATTTATATTTTTGACTGACAAATCATAATTGTATACATTTAAGGGACATGAAGTGATGTTTTGATATATGTGTACAAAATGAAATAATTAAATCTAGCTAATAAACATATCCATCACCTCACTTACCTTTCAATTTTTATGGCAAGACATTTGAAATTTACTCTTAGTTATTTTGAAATATAAAATACATTGTAAATGTTATAATCACCCTGCTGTGCAATATGTAAGTACTATGTATCTGAAACTATACCCTTCATTGAACAATTCTCCCATACCCTCCTGTTCCTTAACACTCCTTCCCCTAGTAACCATCGTTCTAGTCTCTACCTGTATATGTTCAAATTTATTAGATTCCATGTTTTAGTAAGATCATGCAGTAGTATTTGTCTCTCTGTTCCTGGTTCGTGGCTGGTTTATTTCACTTAATATAATGTCCTTCAGATTGATTCATGTTGCTGCAAATAAAAGAATTTCTCTCTTTAAAAATCCTGGATATTGTTGCATTATGAGTATATTTTCTTCATCCATTCATTGGCAGACACTTAGGTTAATTATGTATCTTGACTCTTGTGAGGAATACTGCAGTGAATTTGGAGTACAGATGTGCTTTCTACACACTGACTTCAGGGGTTTTTGTTTGTGTGTTTGTTACGTATCTAGAAGTGGGATTACTGGGTCATATGGTAACTCTATTTTTAGTTTTTTGAGGAATCTCCATATTGTTTTCCACAATGGATGCACTAATTTATATTCCCTGCAACGTCACAGGGGAGTTCCCTTTTCTTGGCAACCTCCCTAACACCTGTCATCATTCATCTTTTTAATATAAGCCATTATAACAGGTATGAGGTATAGAAAAGAGAAATTTCCATTTTCCTAGAGATTAGCAATGCTGAGCATTTTAAAAATATACTATACCTAAGTTGGCCATTGTGTGTCATTATTCCACTTGCAGCAGATAATATTGTAGTGAATAAAACAAGGAAAGCTCCTGTGCTGAAAGGGCCTATATTTTAAAATGGGAGAAATGAACACTAAAACTAATCAGATATTTCAGTTGACCACAAGTCCTTTGAATTTGGTAAAATACAGTAATTTTTCACTAACGAATATTAATAAGTAGCAGTCAGATTCTTTGCCAAAAAGCTCTAAAATAGACCTTCTAACAAAACTCTAAAATAGAGCTCTAAAATAGAGCTCTAAACAAAGCTTTAAAATAGAGCTTCTCACACTGTAACATACATATGATTTGCCTGGGAACCTTGTTAAAATGCAGATTCTGATTCAGTAAATCTGGGGTGGGATGATAAACACTGTTTCTAACAGGATTCAGGTAATGCTAATATTCCCAAACCATACGTTGAATAGCAAGGTTCTAAAGACATGATAAGGGGTTCTACTTGTAAGTTGCAAGCTCCTACACTGGGCCTACTAGGTGTCCTGGAGAATGATGGATGTCAGAAGGAGCTTGAGATTGAGAACAAAGAGCATGGAACCTCCTGAAGAATAGAATACTCTTTGAAAGAGCAGGAGAAGCCAAAGCATTTAACCATACCACAGCTCTCTCAATTATTAGGTCCAATTCTTTTTTTAATTTTTCTTTTCAGTGTTGGGGATCAAACCCAAGCCTCTCTATCACTGTGCTACATTCCCAGCACCACTGCCCCCCTTTTATACTTTGAGACATGGTCTCGCTGTTTCCCTTGCTGGACTCAAATTTGTGATTCTTCTGCTTCAGCCTCCCAGAGTGCTGGGATTACACATGTGAGCCATGGAATCTAGAAAAGACCAAAGTCCAGTTCTTTTATTGCTCAGATATCAGTATGTGTTACATTCATGCTTCATCTTAGCTCTTGAAAATCATAGCCCCATGTTTGAAAGTGAGCCAGATACAACCGTCTTATTCATACTTCTCCACCTCAATTTAGATCTAATATATCACTTACAAATAGAATTTTTCACGAGGGTGTGCACGCCTATAATCCCAGCACTCGGGAGGCAGAGGCAGGAGAACTGCCATGAGTTTGAGGCAAGTCTGGGCTACAAAGTGAGTTCAGGGCCAGCCTGAACTATAAAGTAAGACCCTGTCTCAAAAAAACCAAAAGAAAAAAAATTTTTATCAATGACAGGATTGCAAGGGTACAAATGGCCTTCTTACCAGTCTCCACAGGGCACTTCTCACAAGGGACAGTTTTGTTTGTGACTCTCTTCTCAAATGAGCTGTGAGGAACAGCATTGGAGTGGCAGTGAGTAAGCAAGAATCCAGTGTGTGTGGAAGATCCAGGTCCACTATAGTGCAACTAGGTACCACTTTACTACTACCATTGTCACATGCTCAGAACCACAACAAGCTCTGTGCAAGCCAGAGGGGAAAGTGCCATTGTAAAACCAAAGACAGCTGCTTCCATAATAGAACTAATTGCACACTGCATCACAGGGCTAAATTAGTAGTGAAAACAGTTATAAAAACTGACAGACAGCGAAACATGACTCACTTAGGAACTGCTGCCAGTCAGGCACATTGTCTTTGGCCACTGTTCAAAAACCCACACCTGCATTTTTTGAATAGTAAACATAGAAGATGTAATTACTAGGAAAACATATGCCACTTTTCCAACGTGACAACATTCTTTTTTTTTCCCCTTGAGACCATGAATGGCATGGTACTAAACTGACCACAATACTTATTCATTTCCAGGAGGCTTCACAGAGAAACTAAAGCATAACCAAAGCTTACAAGCTTCTATTCATACATCAGAGTCTATCTTTAGCTTAAGCATTTCTAAAGGATGTTTTTTGCTGGCAGAAGATTCTTAGATGTCTTCTATACAATTGATCAAGGAAAAATTAACATTGGAGACATAAGAAATATCCATCCTAAAATGCATATGAGTATATGGCTCAGCTTAAATATTCAAGCTGCACTGAATTGGGGTGTCTTCCCTGGCTCTCCTCTTGGCTATCCTGTAATTACTGTCTCAATAAAAAACAGATGTTCAGAGAAGACTTGCAGGGAAGTTCCTGCAGCCTAAACACATTTCTGCCTCCACAGCTGCAGTTTTAGAGAACTTGCAGGTTCACCATGGCACATATAAAGCCTCATGCCAGGTACAGCCAAAAGATTATGCCTTCTCCCTCACCATGTGTAGGTAGGTGGTAACCAGTGATAGCAAACAAACTCCTTGGCTCCTGACCAACTAGATGTGACCTAACAACTAATGGGAAAATGTGCTTTAGGCTGGAATGTGATGTTTATCTTTAAACTCACACCTTCATCTGATGTTTTACAGTACTCAAATTGTGTTGAACAGCATTTATCAGCAAAGAAGGGTGAGTAGAATTTCATTCAGAAATAAATCATGGAAAACCTGCTCAATGTCCTAGTAAGGATCATGACTACGGAATGTTCCAGCTTCAGTTAATGGAGTTGGAGTTGTTGATGAATTGTAAAACTACATATTGACTAATCCATCTTTCTCCTGCTGAATTAATTAGTCAAACCTAAACATAAATCCCAAAACACTTGAGAGAACTCTGCTGATTTTTGTTGACACATAGGAGGTAGGTACTATAAATGAGCAGTGTTTTCTTCATGGAGAAGACAGGAGAGGATTATATAAATATTTTTCTAAGGTCATATTACTTCACAAGTTCTAGAGATGCTTGTATAAGCAATAAGAAGCATGTGACAGTGAAAGTGTGAAGAATGTGTATTCAGATCTAGATGAGGAACCTGTGTTTATAGCATGTATAATGTTTGCTTATTTGCTTCTCCTCGAATGGTGAGTTCCTTTACTATAGGAACCATTTATTCATGTTTGAATCTTCAACATTTAGCAGTAAGTGTCCAGAAAATCTTGTCAGTTGTAGGGTCTTCCTTATCTGAATCTGCTTCATGGGTCTAAGATTCAACATGATTAATCAGCTGAGAAGAAAGCAGAGCGTGCTCTTTTTAGAGGAACAAAGAAGGCTGAATAGCAGCTGCTTGTGCCACTGGCTGATTCAAAGGATTGGGGGGGGGGGGATAAATGTCCAAGTTAATTAGATTCTCAGGTCTCTTTTTTTAGGGATCATATCTGAAGGAGACAGGAAGAGACTCTGTTAGACCAAAGCATTTCTTCAGTCGAGAGTACTGCTAGACTAACCACTAGAATGGAAGCAGGGCAAATTGAATCCCAAATTTCTTTTCAGCCATAATTGCTGCAGAGTTAAAATGTTAAACTGGAAGATTCAGAGCAGAGTATAGAAACATTTGTCCTCCTCTTTGTCTGCACCAGACTTATGAGAATATCCTTTGAAATGTGTATTAAATAGTAAAAATTTAGGATATGCATGCCTCTAAAATAATTAACATATACATTTAAGAAGCCTAGATTTTTTTCTGAAAATATTTACCATTCAAATGTAAAACACTAAAGAGTACATAAAATTTGCCAAGCATTGAAAATCTTTCAGAAATTATGTTATCAGGTTCTTGTTAGTAATAACATAAAACGTGGAATCAGCCAAGTGTTAACACATACTCTTTTATGCTAGCAGTGCACTAATTCTTTGAGACTTTTTTCCTCCCTCATACGGCAATATTTTAGCAAGTTGTTGGGTTTTACTACTTCAGCTTTAGGCATTGCTACTTCCAAAGATCCAGGTGCTTCAAGTACCTTGTGATTTCCTCATTTAATCTATACCTCCTTTAAAAATATGCACTGCCACAACTTTTTAATAAAATAAGCAAGAAAAGTAGAAAATATAAAACATTGGAGAAATATCAACTCAGTTAAAAAATAGCACCCATTAAACTCTGTAACACATGTCAGCTTTGCTTCTGGATCATTAAAAAGCTCCAAATGCCATGAATGGAAGGTCTGAAAATGGATGCATCTACTTCTTGATTCTCCTTGAATCCAGAGAAAAGTGGGGCCTGGAAAGGTCTTACAAGAGAAACCAGTGCTGGCACAGTGATACATGTCTGTTATCCCAGCACTCTGTGAAGCTGAGACAGGCTGATTACAAGTTTTAACCCAGCCTGGGCAACTTAGCGACTTATTGAGACCCTGTCTCAAAATAAAAAATTAAAATAAAAAGGATTGAGAATATAGCTCCATGGGAAAGCTCTGAGTTTCATCCCCAGTACAGGAAAACAAAAATGAATGAGCCCATGGTAAGTTATGAAACTCAGAGAGAAGAGATTCAGTGTATAGCAGGAGCCTAGAATGGAGCTGAGGGTATGCCTGATGTGCAGCCTGCTCAGCAGTCCCTGAAATTGGTCTTCTGCATCCTAGTCCTGTTGTCACTTCCCTTAGTGAGTTGAGGGGTCTGCCTTATTTCCGTGTCCCTAGCTTCTCCTCTGCTCTGTGCAGTGTTACCCAAAGCAAGTCTAACCATACTTGCCCTGATTTAAACCCCCTATGGTCCTAATCAAAAAAGAAACTTCTGAAGAAAGTGGGAGGGGGAGGGGAAAGGAAAGAAGGGAATGGAATTACTGTGAGAAAATGAAAAAATGGAAACAAAGTCTTTGTAAATAAGGAGGGATGGAGGGGTTGAAGGGAGGGCAGGGGAAGGGGGAAAAATAAGAACCAAGAGAGATTATGTAAAGGTGCAAATTTCTAATGATGAATGTCATTATATAGTATACCTAAAATGTACCAATAAAATAAAATTTTAAAAAAAGAAACTTCTAAGCTTATGAGCATGGTGCAGGGTTGATCCAGACCTGCTGCAGGAATCCCTAGTTCCCCAGCACTGAGGACCTCTATGTTTCAGCAGTGCAGGTCTTCAAGCCACTCACACACTCATCTTGCATTTCAGGGCTCCATGGCTTCTCAGGACTGTTTCCTCTCCTTGCCTGCTCCACAAATTCCTCAGGAATCACCTTATCCCTGTTCTTTTCTATCCTCCTACTCCTCTTTTTCCTCCCACCTAATTAAAAGTCATCTTTATTTTTTCATCTGGCAAAATGTTTAGTTTTTACATCACTCACAGTATTATTACTGCTACTGTTTCTGTTATTAGTTGGTCTTCCTTTTTAGGATGTGTGAATTGAGGACAGGTTTATTTCCTGTTCTTCCCTATCATTCCCTGATCTACCACAGTGTCTGAAACAAGGCAGCTGCTCAGTTTGTATTTCAATAAATTCATAAAGTCCTACAGTGACCTCACAATAATCAACCAACTAGGAATAATCTCAAACCATCCCATAGCCCATAGAGACTTTGTGTCACCCTTATATTAGAAAGTAAAGCTTGTAAGTTTTATTTCATTAACCAATACATACCACCATCTAACACCCAGAGTGTCTTTTAAAATTTTTGCTGTGCTTTGATTCTTCAGGCATCTTAACTATTTGGCTCTTATTTTACTCTTGTTTGATTGGTCTTTATTTTATTTATTAATTCAGCCTAAATATTTTAATGTAAGTCATAAATGTGAGAAAAGAGTAAAGAACCCCAATGAAATTTCCCAAAGTTGAATTTGTTTTTAAATACATGGAAAATGTGAGCAGTAGTTAAGAAGACAGAGGGAAAGAAGCTGAATAAGAATAGGAAAAGGAGGGAATGTAGCACAGGGAAGGAGTGCAGGAAGGCAAAATTTTTAATATTCAAAATAGGAATGTTTCTTACATGGAGGCAGTCAAAGTAGATGATGAAGTAAACATGACATACCAATCAAGGGTATTAAGCATCTGGTAGATAAGAAATTCTAAGAGCTAGAAATGCCAAGATCTTGATTGTATGGATTCCAGAGTGAGGAATAGAAGGAAACTTATTTTCCCTCATTGTCCAGCAGAGTACTAACAGAACCAAGGGCAGTTTTGTTCCAGCCATGAAGTTTGGGTCTTAAAAACCTCTTTGATGAGGTCAGGTAATTAGGAGTTGGTGGACAAGTGGCTCAGAGTAAAGCTTCTTGACTGACCTTTTAAAGTATGCTGATATTCACAAGATTAAACACTGTAGTCTACTAGACAGAATAGTACCCAATACTACATCTAAGGACTCTTTACAGCATCTTTAGTGAGAATGCAAAGATAATTTATTTAAATTAAGACTTCTTTTACACAATTTAAACATGGCTATAGGCACTTTATATTTGCATTATGTTCTTATGAACCTTATAAAAATCAGGGCAGATATCAACAAATTTTAGGGAGGCAGAAGCATATTAGGTGTTCAGTATTGTGATTGATATGTCATGATTCTGTCATTAGTAGAAATTATGAAAACAAAAAATAGGGTTTTGTTAACCTAAGTGTTCATAGTAAACATGCAAAATTTGTAACACATGAAATTGTGAACTAAAGGGACAGGCTAGCAAAGGGGGTTTAGGATTGCATTTCTTAGAAATCTTTACAAATGTAGATTCTCATTTCAGTGTGGTAGTTTAAAGCTTTTTAAATTTTAATTTCTTACCATCACATGTTTATAGTAAATAATGATTATAAGAGTTGTGGGTTCACACAGCACATCTTAGTTCTTTCATACTCTCCTTCCTCTCCCTTCCTCCATCTCTTGGTCCCCTTTCCTTTGGCAAAATATTCTCCTATTTTTTATTATCTAGCTTTTATTTTGCTCTTTATTTATATTTGGGGGTTGACTTACAAAAAAATCATGCAATATTTAAACTTGTGTGTCTGACTTATTTCATTAACAGTATGGTTTCAAGGTGCATCCATTATTGTACAAATGACTCAAGTTTATCCTTCTTTATGACAGAGTAATACTCCATTGTGTAAAAATCCCACGCTTTATCCATTCATCTATTGATGTATGTATAGGATGCCTCCAAGGTTTAGCTATTACGAATTGTTCTGCTATAAACATTAGTTAGTATGTATGTATCACTATAATATAATGTCTTTGACTCTTTGGGGAAGACACTTAGGACAGAAATATTTGGGTAAAATGCAATTTCTAGTTTTAGTTTTTTTTGAGGGATTTCCACACTGATTTCCATAGTGCTTGTACCAGTTTTCATTCCCACCACCAGTGTAGAAAGGTTCATTTCCCCCTATCCCACAGCCTTGCTCACATTTGTTATTATTTGATTTCTTGATGATGACCATTTTTTTCTGGGGTAAGATGGATTATTAATGTAGTTCTAATTTGCATTTCTCTAATGGCCAGAGATGTAGAACACTTTTTCCTGTATTTATGGGCTATTTGTGCTTCTTAGAAGTGTCTGCCATTTCAGTTGCCCATTTCTTAATTTGGTCTTTTATTTGGGGGGTCTAGTATTTTTGTGTTTTATATATATTCTAGATAAGAATCCTTTGTGTAATAGCTGGAAATTTTTTTCTCATTTTGTAGGTTGTCTATTCACTTTTGATTGTTTTAATTTGATATGATGTCACTTGAGACTCTTGCTGTTATTTCTTATACAGTTGGAGTTCTGTGAAGAAAGTCCTTGCCTGTATCCCAACCCTTAAGAGTTTTACCTATTTTATCTTCCAGCAAATTAAGTGTTTCTATTTTAACATTTAGATCTTTGGTCAATTTTGATTTTAGTTTAATATGTGGTGAGAGATACAGGTCTAGATTCAATCTTCTGCATGTGGATATCCAATTTTCCCAGTAACATTGTCTGAAGAGGCTCTCTTTCTTCTTCCAGCATGAGTTTTTGAACTCTGTCAAAGATTAGATAGCTGAATGTGTCTGAGGTTGTCGCTGTATCCTCTATTCTGCTCCATTGATTCATGTATCTGTTTTTTTGCTGGTACCATGTTGATTTTATCACTGTAGCTTTGTAATATAACTTGAAATTGTGATTGCAATGCCTCTTACTTTGTTCTTGTTTCCCAGAATTGCTTTTGCTATTCTGAGCCTTTTTTTTCCCATAATAATTTTAGGATTAGTTTCTCTAATTCTGTGAGGAAGGCTGTAGGTATTTTGATTGGGATTGCATTAAATTTGTATATAAGTTTGAGAACCATTATTATTTTGACAATATTGGTTCTGCCTATATAAGACCATGGAATGTCTCCATTTTGTGATGCCCTCTTTAATCTACTTTTTCAGAGTACTGCAGTTTTTATTGTAGACATCTTTTATTTCCTTGATTAGGTTAATTCCTAACTATGTAATTTTTCTCATTGATACTGTAAATGGTATTGTTTCCCTAATTTCTTTCTTAGGGAGTTCATTTTGATGTACAGGAACACTATTGATTTTTGTGTATTGATTTTATATGCTGCTACTTTGCTAAATTTGTTTATCAATTCTAGGAGTCTTTAAGTGGGACTTTTGGGGGGATCTTCCATGTTGTGGATCTTATCTGCAAATAGTGATAATTTGACTTCTTGTTTATATATATATATATATCCCTTTTATTTCTTTCTCTTGTCTGATTTCTCTGGCTAATGTTTGAAGTACTAGATCGAGCAAGAGTAGTAACAGTGAACATCCTTGTCTTGTTTTTACTTTAGAAGAAAAGCTTTTAGCTTTTCTCCATTTAATGATGTTGGCAGTAGGTTTGTCATAAATGACTTTTATCAGATTGAGATAAGTTCCTTCTGCACCTATTTTTTTCAGTGTTTCTATCCTGAAAGGATGTTGGATTTTTTTCTAAGGCTTATCCTACATCTATGGAGATGATCATGTGAATTTCTGCCCTTGTTTCTGTTTTTGTGATGTATTACTTGTATTGATTTGTATATGTTGAACCATACTTCCACCCCTAGGATGAAGCCTAATTGTTCATGGTATACAATCTGGGTGATTTGCTGCTTTCTGTTTGCCAGTATTTTGTTAAGGATTTTTGCATCTATGTTCATTAAAGAGATTATAGTTCTCTGTTTTGATTGGGTCCTTGTCTGGTTATGGAGTTAGTGTAATGCTAACTGCAGGAGTATGCCTTTCCTTTCAATTTCATTAAAAAGTTTGAGGAGTATTGGTGTTAGACCTTCCCTGATGTTCTTGTAAAATTCAGTGGAGAATCCATCAGATTATGGCTTTTCTTAGTTGGTAGGTTTTTAAATTATTGTTTCAATTTCATTACCTGTTATTTGATTATTCAGGGATTCAGTTTTGATGATTCAGATGTATCTAGGAATCTATCCATTTCTTCTAGTTTCTCCAACTTATTGGATTACAGATTTTCAAAGTAGTTAGTTACTGTTAATTTTCTGAATCTCAGTGGTGACCATTGTGCTTTCTCCTTTTTTGTTTCTAATTGCATGGATTTGGGCCTTTAATTTCCTTGTTTGGGTAAGGTTGGTTAAGGGTTTGTCTTTTTTGTTTATATTTTTGAGAACATGCTCTTTCACTCATTGATTCTTTGTAAATATCTTTGGATCAATTCATTAATTTCTACTCTGATCTTTCTAATTTCCTTCCTTGTAGTAGATTTGAATTGGAATGCTTCTTGTTTTTCTAGGGTCTTGATGTGGATCATTAGGTTATTTATTTATACTCACTGTTTTTCTGATATGGGCATTTGCAGCTATATACTTTTCTCTTAGGACTACTTTCCTTGTGTCTCGTAAGTTCTGGTATATTGTACTGCCATTATTGTTGATTCCAGAAACTGTCTAATTTCTTCCTTGATTTCTTCAGTGACCCTTTGATTATTCAAGAGGGTTTAATTTCCATGTGTTTGCATAATCCCATGATTTCTTTTGGCATTGATTTCTAGTTTCAATATGCTATGATTTGATAATAGGAATGCTATGATTTTGATTCTTTTGCATTTACTTAAGCATGCTGTTTGGCTAGTATGTGATCTTTTAGAGAAAGTTCCATATGCTGCTGAGAAAAATGTCTATTTTATTTTTGAGTGAAAACACTACATAGGAATTTATTAGTTCCATTTGTTTGAAATTTTGGTTCAACTCTGATATTTCTTTGTTATTTTTTTTTCTAATTGATCTATTTATGACAGTGGCATATTGAGGTCCACCGCTATAATTGTGTTGATTTTATCTGATCTTTTATATCCAGTAGTGCTTGTTTTATGAAGTTAGGTGTGCTAATGTTCACTGCATATATGTTTATAATTGCTATCTCTTCCTATTGAATTGTTTAATCAATATGTTACCAATATATAGTGTCCTTCTTTGCTTCTCCTGATAAGTTTTGGTTTGAAGTCTACCCTGTCTGAGAATAGAATAGCTACTTCTGCTTGTTTTGAGGTCCTAATTCATGAAATTTTGTTTTCTGTCTTTTGATTTTTAGTCTATGAATTCCTTTTTGGGTTAAATGTGTTACTTATATACAGCACACTGTTGGGTTTTGTTTTTTAATTCAATCTGCCAAATTGTCTTTTGATTGGGAAGTAGAGACACTCACACTGAGAGGTATTACTGAAAGATATTGACTTATTCCTGTTATTGCATTATTTTCCTGTTGCTGATCCGCACCTCCTTTTTTGTAACCACTCACCCTTCCTGGTATATTCTTTTCATTAGATTTCATGGCATTGTTGGCTTCATTGCCTCTTTCTAGGATATTCTTGAGAATTTTTTGTAGCACTGGTTTGGTGGTCATGAATTTCTTAATGTACTCTTTGTCATGGAAATACCTTATTTCTCCATCCATTTTGAAAGATAATTTGTCAGGATACGTCAGCCTGGATTTGAAGTTTACTCCAAACTCTTCTAACTTTTAAAGTTTGAGTTGAGAAGTCTGATGTAATTCTAATGTATTGACTTTTATAAGTGGTTTGTTGCTTTTATCTAACAGCTTTTAACAAACTGTCCTTGTGCTGGACTTCTGAGATTTTCTCTATGACATGTCATGGAGATATTCCTTTCTGATCGTGGCTATTGGGGTGGTATATACCTCACTTATCTGTGTGTTAAATTCTTTCCCCATATTTGAATATTTTCTGCAATTATTTCTGTAAACAAGATTATTATGCCATTTGTGCTATCTTCTGATTTTTCATTAATCCCAATGAATCCTTTTTGCAATATCTAGCAGTCGTTGGATCTATTCTTAATGTTCTCTCATTTTTAAACTGTCTCAGAGTATATGGTCACTGGCTTCATCCCTGTCTTCTAGCTCTAACATTCTGTACTCACATTGGTTACTTTTGTTTCCCACACTTTTAATCGAATTTTTAACCTCCTGATTTCTATTTGGTGGCTTTTGCAACTCTAATTCTTTGCTAAACTAGTCATTCATGTTTTATATCATTTTGTTTAGTTCAAATAGCTATTTACTAATACCTTCTGTAAATGAGCTGATAGTTTTCCTTATTAAGTCCATTATATGTTTAAGACCAGCATTTTCAGACCCAGCCACTTCTGAAAGCTACACATTTCTGGCCTGGCTTCTTACCACAGAGCCCACATGTGCTTTCCTGCCTGAGCCTAACTTTCTCAGTGGGTCTGTGTCTAACCCACAACTTCACAACTCTCTTGTGGCTCTCTCCCACCCAGTCACTATGGTAGACAATATTGGATATCCTAAAGTGAGGTCATTCTGTACTTTTTCTGTGGGTTGGTTTTAAACAATTAACCCTTCCCCCAAATGGCTCTGAATAAACTTTCTAAAATACTAAACATGGCAGACACTGCCCTAGATTTCTTCTCTAACTCTAGCCTACCATGCAGAGGAGGTCATTTTTAGAGCAAAAGCCCACACCCATTATAGTCTATAATAACTGTAGGCTTTTCTTGAGGCTAGTGCTGCTGACCTGGTATATTGTTCCTCCTTGGAGCTGCCAACCCTCTCTGGGTTTACCTTGTGTCTGCCGAGATAGAGCCACCACCGTGACAGCCCAGGGTAAGCTTTCCTGACCACTGTGTTCTTTGCTCTGTTGTGCTCTGTTCCTCCTGCTTCTCTGTAGTTTCTAGTTTTCCTGTCAGTTCTCTCCCAATACCCACAGAGCTACTTTTTTCTCGTCACCAACTTGTTGTTTTCCAGGTGTTACAATTCCAGGTCCCAAAGAGGTTACATTTTGTTGCTGATTGCTACTCTGCCACTTTTTGCAGAACTCTAATTTAAAACATAAATCTGAAAAGTCAGAGCTAGGAGTAAATTATTTCTCTCTGTGCTATGATCCCTATACTACCAAGTTTAGGGGAAAGTGAGAGTAAGAAAATTAAGATTTTCAAATCTACATTGATAGAAAACTATAAACAATGTAATTTGCATCTGAAGATTCAAAATTTCTTATAAAAGAGATACATACTTTATAGACATTTTGGACTAAACAGTAAACAAGAAAATAAAAATTACATATTACCATTCAGAAGACCATGGAGGCCTTTTAACTTTTAGAATATTTCTTTACTGTTACAGTAGGCCCTCAAGTTATAACCAGCATGACATATGAACAACTTGGGTTATGACCAGAATTTTAGTTTTAACTTAAAACGAAAGTTGAGTTATGAACTGAATGCTAGCCATTTGTACTTCCGATGGTCTCAGATACAGATTTAACCCTTAAAGAGTTCTGGAAGGAATATTACATCATCCTTTCCCATGTGGGGTTAAGAGAAATCCTGAGCCAATGTCTCTCTAAGGACACTGAGATACACCTGTGTACAGGAGAGAGACTTTGAAGGCTGTGTAGAGAAGCCTGAGCCTTCCATTGATCAACTTGAGTTACAACCAGCCCTTGAGAATGAATTGAGTTCGTAAAGCACGGGTCCACTGTACCTCTGGGTTTGTAGGTGAAAGATATGAATGTACAAGGGCTGATCAAAAAAGTATAGGGTGTCTTTAAATATAAACTTATTTATTAAAGTCAAAAGACACATTGGCATTAATCCTCCCCTTCACTTTAAATTCAAACACACTTGTCCCATCATTCTTGCCTTTTTGTAAAGAAGTTCTGGGAATTCTCTTCTGTACCTTTAAGAGATGCGATCAGAGTTACAGTGAGTGCTGCTCCTGAGTGCTATCCCATGAAAATATAGACATGTAAAAACTTTATTCCTCACCCACCTTATTCACCAGATCTGACATCATATGATTTCTGGCTCTTCCCAAAAATTAAAATGACTAAAAGAGGTAAATATTTTGAATGGATTTAGGTCCTTAAGACAGCCAGGCAAGCACAACTAGATACTCACAAAGGACTTCCAGGACTGCTTCAGAGAGTGGCAAGAATGTGCTAAATGTGTTTGAAGTGAGAAGGAATATTTTGAGAGGGATTAATGGCAATGTGTCTTTTACTGCAATAAATTTTTAAATTTAAACATTGACTATTCTTCAATCTAGATAAATCAAGAGATAGATGTATCAGATAAATTATGACTTCTTTGTATCAGTGTTACCCTTTGGGTTGTTATAGCTTTATAATATTCAGAACTTTCTTTCACATGAGTAGTAAATGCATCTTCCTGGTGAATTCATTTCGGAAAAATTATTTGTAAATATACACATACCAAAAAAATCTGTATTTCTCACTCTCCATATCCACCTCTTCATCCCATTTTAACATTTGCATTGAAACATTTTAAATCATCATTTAAAACAATTTTCAATATCTACATATTATCTCAAATTATTCAAATGATTTCCATAACTCTGGAAATTTAAATGTAAGATTATTTTGGCATTGCTTTATTTATTTGTTTTGCCACCACAATGACCATGAACATATTTGCATACAGATCTTTGTCCACATGAATTGGCCTAACTTAATCAAAGGATATGTGTTAGTGTTTGCAAGAGAAATAGATCTAATGCAGGACACAGAAATTTACAAGATTAGCGGACAATATCTACCCACAGAGTCAAATGTAGAAGAGTGCAAGAGATCTGTCTGCCTGCTAGAAATCTGAAGAATACAGTTGAAGGCCTGGAGCCCATGGCAGTGTCCAGTGTGAGTCTGTATCAGGAGGCCAAGGAATCTGCAATGGAAGACTAAAGGGACTGCACTATAAAGCCAAAAGGCCAGTGCTGGAAGCTGAAAAATCTGTGCAGAGAACCAGGAGATAACGCTCAAGGTGAAGGTGAAGACCAGAGCTCCTCCCAAGAGAACAGCTGCCAGCCATTCTTTGCGAAGACCAGAGCTCAGCCAAAGAGAACAGCCAAAGCTTCTCTGAAGAAAAGCAGCTACAACGACGCTCTCCTAAGGAAGATCAGCATGAAATCCTTCCCTTCTATTCTTTTATACTGTCATACAAAAGCCTCCTTAAGTGAGTCTTCCACACCAAGAACTATGCTGACTCATCTTGGTTGGGCATTCCCTCACCCAAGTTGACAATCAACCAATTAACCACCACAGGGTATTTGAGCTTATGAAGATTTTATATATGTTACTCATTTTTCCCAAAATTTTTCTCCTGCACCCTCATTAGCATTAAGTATTGCCAAGTGTGTTTTCTTCAATTTTGCCCATTTCAGAGGTTAAAAAATGCTATCTCATTATTTAAATTAACATATCTTTTGTTAGTACTGGGATTAAGTTTTCTTATTCTTCTTGTTTGCATGTTTTCTGTCATGTCCTTTTACAAATTTTAAAATAAAGATAATAAAGCTTTGCTAACTGATTTACAAAGAGATCTTCCTAGGTGAAGTTTAGTGCTCCTTGTCTGTCATCTTAACTAAAAGTTTTTGAATAAATTTGAAGTTTGATTTTTACTCCAGTTTATGATGGTTTTTTGTGTTCAGGAATATTTCATTTTTACAAAAGTATTAATCATTTTTCTATATTGCTTCCATTTTTTCTTTTAGTAATTTTATTGGAATGTCATTCCATATACTGAGATCAATTAAATATTTGTTTTTTAATTGGTTTAATTTCTTTTTTTGTGTTTAATTATTTAATTCATATGAGATTTATCTTGGTGTATTGTTTGAACTTAACATTTACCTTGATTTCTTTTTTCCCAAATACCCAATTTTTTCACACTCAAATACATATAACATAGCCTGATTAATTGATGATGTTTTCTTTGTCATAAAGTTTTTAAAAATAAATATGAAGTTGATTTCAGAGTTAAAGTTTTATTCAATTGATCTTCCTATCATTTCCTTGTAATAGTATCAGTTTTGGGATTACTGTAATTTTATAATACTCAGAAATCTTTTTCAAATTTTTTCACAATATGAGTTGTAAATATATCCTTCCTGATGGAATGTTTTTTATTTTTTAAAAAATCCAAGTGGAGATTATAAGAATTACATTAAGTCCATGAATTCAGTTGGGAAAAAATTATTTCTTAGCATTTCATTTCTCAACAAGTATTTGTCAAGCACATGTCACAAGAGTGGCCCGGGTTTGAGTTCTGGGATTTTAGCAGTGACTCCATAACTCCTGCACAAGGGGCTTACTTTGACTTATTATCCAGGGACATTGAATTTCTCTTAGCACATTATTTTTAATCATCTTATATATACTTTAGAAAGTTTTTTTTTGCAAGGAGATAACTTTATGCATTTGGATTCCATCATTTCCAGTTGGAATTAGTCTAGAATTTTACATTGTATGTATCTGTTTTAGCTTAAAATTATATCATAAGTGCTTCACTCAGTGATCTTGCAGATTATAGGAATAAAAATTATAAAACAATAACCTTGTTAAATAGACAAACTTATATTTTAATTAAACATGTAAGTCAATTATTTATGCAAATTGTTTTTTTGGGTACATACTGTATTGTTTCTCTGTTGTTGTGTACCAATTATATCAATAGCGGTTTAAAGCAGGCAAGTATTATACCACTGTTTTGCCAAGTCACAAATTGATCTGAGTCTAGCTGGATCCTTTACTTTGAGCACTTTCAAATATCTGCACTCAAGGTGTTGACTCAGAGTCCATGGTCTCTTATGAAGGTTATACCATAGAAAGATCAGGTTTCAAGTCAAGATCAACTCAGCATTCAGTTCTTTGAAGGCTGTTGACTGGTGGTTATCCTCAGTATGCTGACTCCCAGATGGAGTCTCCACCATGGTATCTTACTTTATCAAAGGAAGCAAAAGAGACTCTGTTGGCATAAAAGAAGCCACATGTTATGTAGCAGCCTTAAGGGAATTGAATTATTTTTAAGAACACTACCAAAATTCTCACCATAAAAATCTGAGATATATCATGGTTCTGAAGGGAGAAGGGAAAGAGTAATTGTTGTGAATATGACCAACATTATCCACAGGAAAGAATTACTGTCCAGGAGCAAAGACTTTATCAGAGCTTTAGTCTATCTAGTTAAGGGGAAAATATTTCTCTCACTCCAGTCTCCTCCAACCTTTCTATGTCACCAAAAGAGAAGGTGGAGCTAAACATTTGTGAAGTTCACAATTCAGAGAGATATGTCTAAAAGACAGGAGTTAATCATAAGATGTTAGAATGCTCTCCTCTTCTGCACCTCACTAGCATACCAATAGGACTGTAGTGTAATGGTGGACACAGGGCTTCAAGACACAGACACTTTGAAGGCAGGTGCTTAGGGGAAGCCCACAGTCAAATGGGGAGATGAAATTAAGAACACTGGAAGACTGTGAAGCCTCTGGCACCTATTGCTGCAGAAAACTTCAAACGCAACTCAACTCTTTGACAAATTAAGGTAAATCCTGATATTGAGAATCTATTTGCTTCAATGCTTATTACACAGTACACAGCATGCTAAAAGGCAGAGAGAAAAAAAAAGTCTGATGAGACAAAGAAGGTATAAGAACCACACTTAGAAATGATGTAGATTTTGGAATTATCAGAGAATTTTTAACAACCGTGATATGCTAATCCAATTGAAGAAGACTGTAATGAAAAAAAGGAGACAGCATGTAAGAATGTTTGGATAATGTAATTACAGAAATTGAAAGTCTAAGAAAGAAACAAAATGAAATGCTAGATATCAAAACAGTGTAACCAAAATTATAGATGTCTTTACTGGTCTTATATGTATACCTGTCATGGCAAAAGAATCAGTGAACTTGAAAATAGGTTAATAGAATTTCCTAAACTAAAGGGCAAAGAGAAACAAAAATAAAAATAAAACAAAAGTAAAAAATAAAACAGTATCTCCAAGAGCTGTGGGAAATTTTCAAATGGTACAATATCTGCATAATTAGAATACCAAAAGGAGACAACAAAAGACAGAGCAGAAAAAAATTTGATGTAATAATGGCTGAGATTTTTCCAAAATTGACAAACAACAAACCACAGATCCAAATGTTCAGAGAAAACCAAGCTAGTTAAATACAAAAATAATTAAACAAAATGCAGAAAAACAAAAATAAATACCCTAAACATTAAACTGCAGAAAATTTAAAAAAGAAATGGAAAGAAGCCAAAGGGATGAGGGAAACACTTTATTATAGAGAAATAAGAACAAGAAGTATAGGCTACTAATCATCAGAAACCATGTAAGCAAGAACAGAGTGGAGCTAAGTAATTAAAGTGCTCAATGAAAAAGGCTCACCTATTTAGAATTCTATGTTCAACAAAATTACCCTTCAAAAGCAAAAGATAAATACTTTCTTACATAAACAAAAACAGGAGACTCAATCACCAGCACAAACACCCTTAAAGAAATGTTACAAGGAGTTCTTCAGGAAGAAGGGAATATATACAGATCAGAAAGTTGAATCTATTTAAAGAAAGGAGGAATGTCAAAGAAATAATAAGTGAAAGTAAAATCTTTTTTATTTGTCTTATTTATAATTGATCTAAAATATTTAAAGCAACAATGTTAATGATATGTCAGGTATGAGAGAAATTAAGGGCAAAATGTCACAAGAGCTAGTAGAAAGAAATTGGGAATCATCTGTCATAAGACTGCTATACTGAGTATTAATAGTAATATTTCTTGAAGGTGGACTTTTCATAGTTAAAAATGTATATTGTAAGAGAGAGTGGATATGATCAAACCATTATACATGTATATATAGAAAAGTGACCAAAACATTAATTTATATAATTAATGATCCAGTAATTATAATAAAAATAAAAGGTAATTAAAAATAAAGATAATTAAAAGTCTAAGGCAACCATTAAAATTTTTAGAAGTAAAATTGATACAATAATAGATGAAATAGAATGTAATTGTATAAAATTATTAATTAAAACCAAAGGAATAAAGCAAAGAAAAAACAGCAAATAAGAAAGTTAGAAGTATATTAGATCCAGATGTGTTGGCATACACTTGTAATCTCAGCATCCAGGCAGCTGAGGCAGAAGGGTCACCTCAAGTTTGAGGCCAGCCTGGGCTACATAGTGAGTCCAAGGCCACCCTGATTTACAAAGTGAGACCTTCTCTCTCTCAAAAAAAGGAGTATGTTAGATATCAATTCAACTATTTCAATAGTCATGTTAATTGTCACTGGTTTAAATACATTGATTAAAGACGGATTGTTAGAATGGATTAAAAATAGGATTCTTTATTGTCTATGAGAAATTTACTTTAAATATTAAGATTTAAGAAGGTTAAAAGCAAAGGGATGTAGAAAAATGTGACACATGAATTAATCAAAAGGAAACTTGAGTAGTTGCATTAATTTCAGATAAAGATGATTTCAAAAAAAAGTAAAGAAAGATTATTAGAGATAAAGAGAAGCATTACATCGTGGAAAAGGGGTCATTTCTCCAAGAAGAGATAATCGTTAATACATATATGCCTAACAGAGAATCAAACTATGTGAGGCAAAACTAATAGAAATAGAAAGTTCACTATTATAGTTTGAGACTTTGCTGCTGTATTAGAAAGTGATAGATCAAACAGGAACAAAATCAGACAGCACTGTATGACCTAAACAGTGTAATTATCAACTTGATCCCACTGACATCTATAGAATACTCCATCCAACAACTGCAGAGTACACATTAATCTCAAGATCACATGAAACTTTCAATAATGATACAGTGTTTTATAAATTTTAAACACTGTGTATAGATATATACAGAAATCACATCAAATATGTGATTTCTCAGATCACAATAGAATTAAAATAGAAATCAATAACAGAAACATAGGTGTAAAATATCCCCAAATATTTGGAAATTAAACACGTTGTCAAATAATTCATAAGTCAAAATATCTCAATCTTAAAAACAATTAAAATATTTAAATTAGATGAAAATGAAAAGGACATTTTGTAGCATTAAAAAGGAAGAAAAATCTAAAGCTAGCTGTATCTGCTTTTCTTAATGATTTCTGTTTAGAAGAATGATTATTTTTAGTGTACTAAAAAATTTAATGGTTTAAGACAGATGTTCCTGGGCTATATAACACAGGATTTAACAAATTGCAGTTTACACATCTTGTGTATTAGGGTATGTAAAATGTTAGAAATTTAGCCTTTTCTGCCATATATGCAAATACAAAACATGTTCAGTTATGACTTGAGAACATAAGTTAGACAATAGCCACCATGATTTTACTATCCAAACCATGGCCTGATATAGAACAGAAATCCTCAAATTCTTTGGACCTGTTTACACTTTGAAAGTTGATAACCCCAAAGAACTTTGTATTTACATGGGTTATATCTATTGGTTCCTACCATATTAGAAATTAGAAGAGAGGTTTTAAAGTTATTATTTATTTATTCTTAATGGTAAACACATTTCAATGTAATAAATTTTAATGGAAAATAACTTCTTTCAAAAACATTTAGTAGAAATAATGTTTATTTTTGCAAATCTCTTAAATGTCTGGCTTAGTATATAAGTGGATCTTCATATCCTTTGTTCTTAGATAGGAAGAACCAATATAGTGAAAATGGCCATACTTCCAAAATTGTTATACAAATTCAATGCAATCCCAATCAAAATCCTAACAGCACATCTCACAGAATTAGAAAAAACAATCCTAAAATTTATTTGGAACCAGAAAAGACCTAGAAGAGCAAAGGCAATTCTGCACAACAAAGGCAAGGCAGAGGGTATCACAATCCCTGACTTTAAATTATACTACAAAGCTACTGTGATAAAACAGTATGGTGCCAGAAAAAAAAAAAACAGACCTGAGAATCAACGGAACAGACTAGAAGATGCAGAAACTACTTCAGACATATTCAGCCACCTTATCTTTGCCAAAAAGAGCCCAACACCATCACTGGAAGAAAGATAGCCTCTTTAATAAATGGTACTGAAAAAACTGGCTTTCCGCATGCCAAAGATCAAAACTAGATCCATAACTTTCACCATGCACTAACCTAAAAATCAAAATGGATCAAAGATCTAAATATTAAAACCAAAACACTAAATTTGCTGGAAAAGAAAATAGGTAGAATGCTTGAGGACATGGAGTAGGCAAAGACTTCATGAACAAAACCCAGACCACATGGGAAATACTACAAAGAATCAACAACTGGGACCTCATCTTATTAAAAAACTTTTACACAGCAAGAGAAACCACCAACAGAGTGAAGAGGCAACCCACAGAGTGGAAAAAAAATTTATTACTTATTCAGATAAAGGACTATTATCTAGAATATATAAAGAACTAAAAAAAAATCAGATCCCAAATTTAAAGACCCAATGCAAAAATGAGCACCTGAAATGAAAAGACACTTCTCAGATGAAGAATTACAAACAGCAAATAAATATATGAAAAAGTGTTCAACATCAATGGTCATTCATGAAATGCAAATTAAAACAATACTGAGATTCCATCTCACTGCAGAAAGAATGGCTGCTATCAAGAAATCAACCAATAAAAAATTGCTGGAGGGGCTGTGGGGAAAGAGGAACCCTTCTTCACTGTTTGTGGGAGTGTTGACTGGTGCAACCACTGTGGAAATCAGTGTGGGGATTTCTCAAGAAACTAAAACTAGAGGTTCCATTTGACCCAGCTATACCTCTTCTTGGCCTCTTCCCAAAAGAATTAAAAGCATCATACCACAGTGATATATGCACAACCATGTTTATAGCAGCACAGTTTGTAACAGCTAAATCTTGGAAACAGCCCAAATATCCACCAGCTGATGAATGGATGAAGAAGATGTGGTTCTTCTTATACTACTCTTCCATAAAGAAGGGTGAGCTTCTGACATTTATAGCTAAATGGATGGACCTTGAAACCATACTCCTGAGAGAAAGAAATTGACACACATGTTTAAATACTGCATTGTTTCTCTGGTGTGAGAAACTGAAAGCGGAAATAAGAACTGAAATGTATAATGAATGTTGGGAAATGGGAAGAAAGTGTTCATATGGGAAGGGGAACAAGGGGGGAGGGAAGGAGAAAGGAAGGAAGGGACAAGAAAAAAAGTGAAAATAGAAGGAGAAAATGGAAACAAAGCTTTTGTACACAGGGAGGGGAGGGGGCTTGAGGGGGAATGGGATACAATAAAATTTATTTTTAAAAAGAAAAAAAATAAGTGGATCTTCATATAAATGTTTGGAATTTATTGTGATGTTTTGAAGTATATGAAGAAAATCCAGCTTCACACAGTTCCGAAGTTAAAAAGGAGAGTATTTTAATAGCCTTTCTGACAATAGTGATTATTCTTTGGTGTTACACCAAAATTCAACAAGTGGCTGTTTCTTAAAGGATAATTGCAATATAAAATCCGAAGCGGTATCAATGAATTGTCCCTGTTCTTCCTATAAACACATTAAAATTGACTGCTATATTTTTCACTTTGAACAGACTCTTTATTCATGGCTGATTTAGTAACATCATGCCTTGGTCACTTGGAAAATGTTGTCTCACAGAGTAATACAGATTTTCCCAAAGTTGACACATTTCATAATACAGTACCAATAATCACATTCATTAATATCAACCAGTCTTATCAGAAAAGACTTTAAATACTGGAAAACTGTCAAGTTCACAGTAGCAGATACAAATTTTCCAAAATTTGAATTTTTGCTTGATAGCTTAAATTTTATTGTTGGCAACAAATACTGTCAGTTGTTTTCCTTGAAGTGACAAGTTCACTTTGTTCATTTTTCACAAAATGTCTGCCACATACCTAAGTATGAATAACCACAGTTTGTCAGTCATTCTTTGAAATAAAAATGGTTTTCAATAAAAAACCCTGCAAGTTCAGCTCTCACTTCAAATATCTGCACTGATATATATGGTATTTCAATAAGCAGCAAAGTGTTTTATTCATACCTCCCACTTTGTCACTTCAAGAGTTGAGATTTATCCAAATTAATAAAATTTCACTGCTTTGTCAAGGACATTCTTAAGTGGTTCTGGCTTTTTCCTCAGTGAGCGCACAAAGACTGAAAGGAATATAAGACTGCTGGCACAATCTGATGCCTCTACCTTAATTTGGACTCAGGTCCTGGCACTTACTATATTCACCGGTGCTTTTTACCCCTCAATACAAATGCCAACACGGTGAAAAAGCCAGATGATGCCTAGTATTTTTATAAAAATAATTTCACCCCATGCCTCCTGAAAGGTTTGGGGGACTCCAAAAGACCCCAGGGACTTTGAAAATTGCTGTATAGGGAGATCAGTGAAGAGAATAAAAGGCTTCTGCCAGTCATGTCCGGATAACCAGTGCCTATTGCTGACATCATAAGTAGATGAAGACTTCCTAAATTTGCATCTATAGGTGTTGTAGAATGAAGGTGCTGAGAAAGAAGTAACCTTATTACATAAAGGCAAGAGAGTCTGATTTTATCAGTTAAAAATTCTAAATAAGCGCAGTAAACTAAACAGTCTATAGATTCAGGGTCACTGTGTAGCAGATACAGTCAGTAGTAGCAAGTAGTGATCATCTTTATTCTGCGTTGCTGGAGGTAGTGGGAAGAGCAAACTAAATGCCTTTTGGGGGAAGGTGGGAAGGATCAACTAGCAATAGAGTTGAGGCCAGCACAGGTCCTGCTGTTCCTGGGTACACACAAAGCTAGCAGTTAGCTGCATGTTGGACAATATTTTGTTTTGATGGGAAAAGAAGGAGCTGAGCACTTCAGAATTTTGAGACAGTGCTTAGAACTGGGCTTGTTCTGGTAGGTGTAGTTTGGGGTATCAAAAAAACTTTGGCCCTACAATCATGTGTTGTGTCTGTAAGACACATAACCTCCTCTGAGGAAGTAGTGAGTTAAAGACCAAGGAAAGATGTGGTGACTTTTTTTTTCAATGTTTGAAGAAGTCAACAGAACAACTAGTTACGTGAGCAAAAGCCTTGTCATATAGGCAGACACAGTTAAAGTGATACTAACCAATGATAAATAACACAGCACACCCTAGCCAACTTTTTTATCTTCCTTCTGAGTTTTATGGTAAAGAACATGTTCTAGGAGCTGAGAAAAAAACAGAAGTGGATGTAAACAAAGTTAAAATGTAAACAAAAGTTTCAGGCTGTGCCTCTAATAAGCTTTCAGTTGAAATGAAATGCAATTAGCAAGTATGATAATGCAGTTTGCTTCATTTAGCTCTTCAGTGGGTTTATAAACGAATTCTGTCAGTTAACTTGTAAAGCAGATGCATCCACTGCACCCTGTCTGAGCACGTACAGAAGGCAGCTCGTGCAGGTGCAAGAAATACAACAGGACAACCTGTTTATTAATTTATCAGTCAGCCATGTCTGCAACAAGAAACATGCACCATTTGTAAATGTTCCGCAGTAAAGAAGGTTAAGAAATATTTAATCCGAAGAATTAGAAAAGCTGAAGAATGGTTCTCAAACTCTCATAGTAGCATGACTGTTCATTTTGTAGTGTGATGCTTCCACAAAGACAACCTCAAGTATTCTTTGGGGTCTCAGACAACACTGAATTCTGGTTATTCCTGCCAAAATATTAGCGGTGACTATGAGATGAAAGTTTTTTCTAATCTCTCTGTGTTTTTATATTTTACCCATACTACCTTTGCAGCATAAAAGGTTAATTTGGAAAAAAATATATAAGTAAAAAATTTCCTGGGAAAGATTTAAAAGTATAAATGAATTATACATTAACCCACATGTTTTAGCCTGTTTTGATTTGAGAAAAGCAAATCTTACATTGGATGTTCTCAAAATCTAATGGTAAAACAGTCAGAGGGAAAAGAATGTATAATGCTCCAAGGCAGGGTTTGGTAGTGCATGCCTGTAATCCCAGCACTTGGGAGGCAGAGGCAGGAGGACTGACCTGAGTTCAAGACCAGCCTGGGCTACATAGTGAGTTCAAAGCCAGCCTTAACTACATAGTGAGACCCTGTCTCAAAAACCAAAACCAAACAAAATATAATGCTGCAAAGGAGGACCAAGAAGACACCATGCTATCCCAAGAAAAGGGAGGCTAACTTCTTAGAAGATTTAAGGAAGTTTTTACAGAACAGATGATGACATTTTAAATAAATCTGTAAAAAAAAAAACTGAATATTAATAAAATACCATAAAATACAAGGATAAGGTGATAAGACTCTGGGACTAAATAGTGCCTTGATTATTACGGCACAGGAGGTATATAGGACCTTCTTAGAAATACTGAAATGTGTAGATTCTTGCCATGTTAACTATCAGTAATGACAGGGTAATATTAAAATTTCTTTAACACAGTATCTACATGCTCAGAGCTTTGTCATATATTCTCATTTAGGGAAGTTTTCTTTAAAGATTGTTGGACATATAACAATTATTGTGCATTTTCAGTGTGAAGCCATTAGCCTGGATCTCATACAGAGAATCTTCACTCAAGTTTTTCATATCAGAAGATGAATTTTCAAACAGGCACACCATATTAATAATTTTCAAAATGCTTCCATGCATTAGTTCCTCACCTTTCTATCCCATGGCTGTTTGATCCACAATAACATCCCCAACCTCTCTTTTAATTCTGAAATACTAACATGTCTGGAAGAGAGACTCTCTCTCTACCCCTTTTAGCAAAATTCTATGGTACAGATCCAGAATATGCCAATAGTTTTGTTTATTGCAGGTGTCTAGTACAGTGCCTACCAGCAAATTGTGTGCTTAATAAACATTCTTTTTCTCTTTCTCCTGCAAGTATCATGTTAAGCCCCAGCCCAACTTAGAAGAACTAGGAGTCTCTTTTACCCTACTCTACATGAATTGTTTTCTTAATTTTACACAGCATAAGCTCTTCTCATTGCTTTTGCCCTGTCCTATCCCTTCGTTTTTCTGAATGGATGCTGGGCATCTCTGTCATGGGCAGATAATTTTCCAGCTCTAGCAGAAGTTCTAGTGTAATTAGAGAGGTTGCTACCTGTTTAAACATGCTGCACTGAAATATTTTCTGGCCATTCACCACTAGAGAAAAGGGATCATTGGGAAGAGGGCAGCACTGGGATTTATTTGACCCTCATTAGGACCTTGATATGAGAAAGATGTATCCTATGACTCCCAAGCAAATTTCCAGGACTTGTGCTCCTTTTTGTACCCACCAAGCCCCAAATTAGGACACGATCCTCAGGCCTTCCACAGCAGACTCTCAAAGCCACGCCTCACCCTGCTGTCCTGAAACTGACTTCATTTCCCACATTCTCTGGATGAGACCTCCAAAGTGCCATCACCTGCGGTGTGTGTGGACAAGCTCTCTCGCCCCCAGACACTGTTTTCTGCAGTAGCTTCCCCTAACCCCAACCACTCACCCTACTTTTCCTACATCCCCTCAAGTTCTTACAAATTTCTTCTCTCCTCCTCCCCCCACCATCCCTTGAACCACTATCTCCTATGCTGCCCTACCGGTTAGGGCTTTTCCTCAAAGACTCGCCCTTCCTGAGCCCTTGGGATAATGCCACAGGGATCTCAGCCTTTTCCTCACTGCCAGTCTACACCTGTAAGCTAGCTAGAGCCACAAAGAGCCATCTCCGTGAACCAACATTAAATTGTGTTGTTCTCAGATAGCTATGAATAGTAGCTGAGAATTTTTGCATTAGTTAAATACCATCTCCTACCAAGTGCTTTGGGAAGGAGGTAGAACAACTATTTTTATGCCACAGTTCAGGATTCCTAGAGCTCCTCTGTGATGAAGAATGCATTAGTACCAGAGTGAAGGTTCTTCCTGTACACCTCACCAAGGAAATTTTTAAACTCAAAGTTTGTATTTGTTTTTAGAAAAAAGATCACAGTTACTATATAGAAAAAATATTTTATTTGTATCTCCTCAAATACAGTCAAAGTGACTGTAAAATGCTTGGAAAACTATTTTTGTGAAATGATGGCCCTTTTTAGAAATGGTATATTTCTGTGCTCAAAATAATTTGAAATTAGAACCCTGTTCTAAGAGCTTCAATTTCTTTTTTTGTCAAGAACTGAAGTAGGATAAGTACTTATATTTTATTCCTAATGCAAAGAAGGTTGCCATACTTAGAATTATTGAAAGGTCTAATTATTTTGCATAAATATTTAATGAGTGAGGAAGAGATTTTTAATTTGATTTTTAATTTGAGATAAAATTTAAAAAGAAATGTTATTATCATGTACAGAAATATTTTGTACCTTTTATTCATCAAGTAATTACACAAAAGTATTACCAGTGACAGAAGCTATGTTTAGTATAGTATAAAATTTAAGGAGGTCTTTATAGCAGGAAAGAAGATAGATTCCAAATCAGTATTTTGTTTACCTTACAAATTAACATTTTTAATCAAAAATGTTTTATTTTATATGTTTTATCATTTCTTTTTCTATTTCTTTTTTTCCTTTTGTTTTATAAAAGAAATTGGGGACAGGATGTCTCTCTAGCCTGCTATGTCCTGAAGATTTTCCTCACTATGCAACATTAGCCAGACCCTGAGGCATGGCTGACCATATCATAAGTGATGAGGTCACTTATCCAATGACCATTCAATATGTCTGGTTCTTTCTTCCAAACCAGTATGGATTGCTGGATAAAACATCTTGGCAATATATGTTTCATTTGGGTTGTTTAATTTTTTGAGATTGATATTGAGTAAATTGCATTAAATTTCTTCAGCATGGGAATATATTTTAGAGTATAATTTCTTAAGTTTGTCTAATAGTATACATTTCAAGGTTTGATGCAGAAAATCATGGTGGGAGGAGGCTGATTGTGGGGGTGGGATGAGAAAACATCTCTGTCCTCCATCCTCTAGCAGTCCCTCAAACTTCAACCTGCATGTGAATGTATGTTAACAGTATACAGACGAACTCAGCAGCTCTGTGACCGGTCTGAGGTTCTGCATTTCCAATAAGCCCCAAGGAAGCATACGTTGAGTAGCAAGACCTAGAAGTCCAAATTGTTGTATCTCATACTTAGGAAACATCTTACATAAATTTGGTAGACTCTTCTTGAATCAAGAAGCTTGGCTTGCTTGCATAATGTTATTTTACACTTAACTTTTGCTATTTCAGTCACATCTTCTTGAATTTGTCCAAAATTACTGTACAAATGAGCATATGTACAATTGACAATTGATATTTAATAATATGGGGCTAATCTGATTAAACAAAACTCCTATACATATACCATAAATCATCTGAGAGACAAAGAACAATTCTGCTTCTACTGAATTTAAACCTGGTTGTGTACGTTTTCCAAATCAGCTCAACCCTAAAATCACCCTGCAAGGAGCTCACATCAGCAAATATATATATTCCTGTTGTGAGAATTACCAGAAAAAGCAGAAGAAAAACAAAAACCTTTTGTGGATTTTAATTATCATCAAGGAATTACAAACAAAAATAACTCAGAACATGCCACGTGGGGATGTGGAACTTAGGACAAGTGAGGTTTGCTTTCTAAGAATGGTACTAAAGACAGAAATCAAAAGCCAAGCAGGGTATAACTGAAAACTAATAGCCTGCACATTTTTCTATGTCATGCAAAACATAATTTACCAGTTGCCATAATAATAACAATGATAACGATGTGAATTAATAAACTTGCTAGTGAAACCACTGTTCAAACACACAGGTAATTTAATTAGCCCCGGCTGCACTTTCTCTGTCAATCCCAAACTTACAGGGATTGAATTGTTAAGTACATTTTTCACTCTATGATTCTGAGAAGTTTATTTTTACCTGGCAAATTATTTTAAACATGAGACAAAGCAGGGCAGCCGTGGTGAAATCATATAGGAAGCCTGAGTCCCAGTTCCCAGCTCTTGATGCCTGGACCCCAGCACACAAAGAGCTGGTGTGAATTTCAGATCCGGGGTCTGCTCTAAATCATGGGAACTGGAGAAATTAGAAATGACATCGTTTACCCAGGGGCCTTTTCCACAAAGTTTTTTTTTGTTTTTTGGAACTTTTACATCAGGCTCAGAACTTGCTGGCTTCATTAGTCCCGTGTGTGACTGCCTTGGGGAGGAAGGCAAGAATATATTACTAGGAAAGGATTTTTCCCCTCCACCGTTCTCATGTCACTTCATTGCATGTGATGTTTCCCTTCCTCCCTGCCCCCAAACCAAGATGTCGGTTAAATCTTTCATCTCAAGAATCTATGTGCAACCTGTGTTAAAGTTCTTCATGAACACTGAGGAAATACGTTTCTCTACGTGCACAGTTTGGGAAACAAATCCTGTGGAGGCCTTTACAGACCATCATTTCGCCTTTCTGTTGGCACATTCTTGCCCTCTTACCTACCCAATTCTTCTTTCTTTCCCTTTAAAGCTTACTGTTTTAGAGCAAGGGAGGAAATCATGAGAAATAACTCTTTTTTTCAGGAGGAGGAAGATGATTGTCATTGAAACTGATATGTCTACTCGATAACAAAAACTGTCCTAGCCTCCCACAGAACACAAGCCCTGAGGCTGGGAAGAACAAAGCCGCCCTCTGAGAGGGGTGCAGAGGGTGGGGTCATGTGCAGCCTCTCATCCCTGTGGCACCAGCCAGGGCCCACAAACCATTTTATCATCCTCTGGCCCTGAAAGATCAAGGGAGGCAGTGTTTGGAAAGTTGCCTTCAAGGCTGAGTTAAGTATTCAGTCTTTTGTTTGTCCTGGTCGCTTCTCCTTGCGTTTCCTGGGGTATTCCAGGCAAGGGAAGTTCCTGGGTCCCATTCCCCACCCGGTTCTTGGTTGGTTTGGGTGGGAGTCTTCATTAGCACGTCTTTATTTGTTTTTGAGCTTCTTCTTCCCTTGAGTAAATTGGGAACATTCTATAGGTAGTTGGGAACAAGAACAGATGCTTTTCTTATGTAGTGAGGATCTACACATTCACTTCCAAGTCGAAAGCAGTTTTGACTATTGTTTGCAGAAATTTTGCATATTCTATGTATTTTGAATATTTTTTAAAAAATCAATGTTCTAGCCCCAGAGAGAGAACCAAGACCCAGAGTTGCTTTATCAAATTTAATAGAAATGTCCGAAAAAATGTGTTTTACCTAAGTATGTAATAGTGATATTATTTCTTAAATTGCTAGTAATTAAATGTTCATTTAAAAAATAAGAAAGCCTGGAGGTGGCTGGGGGTCAGTGAAAGCATACTGTTAACGGTATGAGGTTTGGGGGGGAGTGTTTTAAAATTGGTTGAAGTGATTATTGTGCAATTTTGAATATCCTAAAAAACAGCAAATTAGGAACCTTATAGGATCACCTAAGATCTAACAGCCAAAGACCAAATTAAGCAACACAGGTGGCAAAGAGGCCATCTGTATATTCTAAATAACCTCACCTTTCTTAAATCTGAGTTGAGTTGAAGTTTTTCATACTGGGGATTGAATCTAAGGCTTTCACATTGAGCTACATCTCCAGCCTTTTTAATTTTTAAAAGTTTAAGTCTTTCTAAGTTTCTAAATTGCCCAGGTTGGGCACATAGGTGTGATCTTCCTGTCTCAGCCTCCCAGAATTTTAGAATTACAAGTGTGTACCATTATGCCCAGTTTAAAAGGAACTTTTAAGTCATTCAAAACTATCACAAGGTAACCCCCACCTCTACCTTCCCTCCATCCACCTTGTCCCCTGCCCCACCCTATACAGAAGTAAACACTTTAATAGTTTTCATCTCTCAAGTGTACTCTTCTATTAGTTCTCAAATTATAACAGGACCATGCAGAGGACTTATTAAATCAGAATTTCTGATTCAGTGGATATGGAGCTGAGCTAAGGATCACATTTCTAACAAGTTGCCAGATGATGCTGATGCCCCTGGCTTGTAGAACCACTGCAGTGGAGCAAAGGAAGGGGTCAGGACAAGAAGAGCTCAATGACAAGACTAAGAAAGGGGGTAGGGTCATAAATAAAACAAAGTCATGAGGTTGGCAGTGAGGGTCAACTGGGAAAAAGTGCCTTCTGTAGACAACCTTGTAAAAGAAAGAGCAAGCGTGAAGATATTGAGAGATTTGAGGCTGGAGAAAACATCAGGCCACTCATTTTGCACTATCCAATGTGGCAACTACTGAGCATTCAAAATGTGGCAATATGACTGAGGTCATAAGTTTTTAGTTTTATTTAATTTTAATTAATTGAAATTAAAATTTAAAAACTGGTGCTTGATCCAGTTAGAAAACTTTTAAATATCGTAGGACTAACTTGATATGTTTTCAGCTGTAAATTTTGGAAGATTTGAATACAAATAGAGTATTTACCATGAAAATTCAGATGAAGATCACCTGAATTGAGATGTTCTAGAGGCATTAAATGTATACCAGACATGTAAAACTTTGCATGAAAAAGGAATATAAAAAAATCTCATCAATTTTATGGATACTACATATTGAAATGATATTTTAATACATTGAGTTAAATATATGAATTACATGAAAGTAACATTATTAAATATATAAAATTAATCTTTCCTGCTTCTTTTTACTTTTTAATGTAGCTACTGGAAAATTTGAAATTACATGTGAGACAAATTTCTGTTGGACAGCATTTGTCTATACTAATTAAGCAATTTAAATTTGAATTATTAAAATTAAATAAAATTTTAAACATAGTACCTCAGTATCAGCAGCTACAGGTAAAGTCATATATGCCTGTTGGCTGAGGTACTGGTCAGTATAAATATCATTAAAAGCTACTGAAAAGCTTTGGTCTGTACCTTGTCAATGAATTAAGAGACACTGTTTCCTAAGGATGATGTTGAAAATATTAAGAAGTAAATGTATAGAACAGCAGGCATGGAAATGCTTTAGGGTTAGTCTACAAGAGATGAATAAAAGAATTGAAAGTGGAGCTATGAATCCTTGTGGAAGGCAATAGACAGTTGACAAAAGTAAAATAGCAGCCTGTTAAGGAAATCTATCTGGGAAACAAGTGCCAATGCTTTTTCATAGGTGAACCAGAAATTCTAGGATAGAAAAGAAGAAGGTAGCTAACTCCAAAATAAGAGAAAAGATAGTACATAATTGTGAGGGACCAAGGGACAGAATGATGACTGCATGAGAACAAAGAACAAAAGTAAGTTTGTTAAATGTAATATGAGGTAAGATGATAAGAGAAATGGAAAAGAGGTGAGGAACATCATCCAAGAGAAGATTTTCTAAGTTTGCATTATTGGAATGGAGCCATTTCAAGTAATGAATGAAAGCTAAGGAATGACTACATCAGTGGATAGTTTAGTTTGAGGCTGACAGTGAAGGTGGAGCCAGCATATTTGATAATCAATAACATGATTGAGCTTTTGAGGATGATAGCAAGTAAGAAAAGAGAGAGAAGATCTATCCTCTAGGTGCTGAGGTGGAAGTGTGGTAACTAATGATCAATTTAGAACACCAGCTGAACTGAATTGGTGTGGTTGGATGTGAAAAATTCACCTGAGGATATTGTCAACTGCGTAAAAAGAGAACTATATTCAATCCCAGTACTGAAAAGAGAAGGGGGGCGGGGAGAGAAAACTGGAGGGGAAGATCGCTGGCTATTGATTTTCGTGGAGAAGTTTGCTATGGCTGGTTTTTCTGATTCGAACTTGGCTATTCTTGTCCGAGGAGAAGTTCAAGACATTGCTGTCACTGGGAATGGCTGCTGTTCTTGTCAGCGGAGCTCTTATCTTCACCATGAGCATCACTTCCTGGCTCCATTATACATCCCTCAGTCTGGTGGCACAGATCCTTCACCTTACTGGCACAGGTTTTCTGGCTTCTGCCACTGGCCTTTGGGCCTTCCAGGTGTAGATCCTTGATATGGACAAGCATGAGACATTGCCATGGGCTCTAGGCCACTGGCTGAACTCAAGGAGGACATTGCCTTGGACTCTAGGCCTTCAGCTGGACTTGTGAGGTACACTGCTGTGGGATCCAGGCTCTTGGTTAGATTCTTTGGGACTCTAGTGTGCGGCTAGATTTCTTACACTCCTCTACATTTGGCTTTTTGGGTGACTATTATAAAACAATCCTACAAATTATGTGTCCTATGTTAAATCTTTTTCCCTTGTAAACCCTGAGTACAACAGGAACAGTGGCCAGGAAGGTGGCAGGGGACTGTAGTTGGGAAAGGAAAAGACTGAAATAAGCTGACAGTTGGAACCCTAGTAGGATATATGGAGTAAAGACAGGAGAATAGGGATCAAATGAGATGTGGGAAGCAAGGGATATGCTGTGCTATAAAGCAGTCCTGAACTTCTTCAATCAAATTTAGTCTTGCCCTATTTTGAACCCTGAGGCACTTTGCACTTCTTTGTTAAACTTTTTGTATTCCTTGAACTGTGACCATTATATATTCCTATAACCACCTTCTTACTCTTCCTCCCCCACCTCCTCCCATTTCCTACCCACCTTCCCCCTCTGATACACACACACACACACACACACACACACACACCTCTCTCTCTCTCTCTCTCATCAGGCTGGCAGTTCTTTGCAGGTTGTGACAATGCTTTCCTCATTTATTCTAGTTTCTGAATCTTAATAAATTCATGTTAAATTGTTTAGTTAAGATTCTTATATTGCTTGTATAAATGCATATATATGGAGTCAGCCAAAAAATATATACACACTTTAGGAAATGAAAAATAGTATGATTTTTTTTTAACAGATGGTGTTACCCTCATATGGGGGAACTTTGAGGATGTCTTATATCACAGAAAACTCACTACTCTGCCAGTCTTTACAGAAAAATCGAAAATGCATATGCAGAAATCTCAGTGACCAAGGTTACCCAAGTGGCAGTTCACTGTACTAATGGCCACTACTTTGAGCACCTCTTGTCATTGTACAGACCAAAGGTAACATATTAATTGCAAGATGTTTCAGTAAATTTAGTATTAAAATATTTGTGCAAGTTTTTCTTTTCTTGAAGTGTGTAAACATTTTTTTGGCAGATTTTGTGTATATGATTTAAAGTTTAGGTGGAAATTAGAAGAACATCTGTAGCGAACATCACAGAGCTTTGCCCCCTGTGACTTCTTTTTCATTTACTTTGGTCAAAGATTTGAATGATCATGTCCTTGGGCAATTATCACAAAGTTGGTCCACAGTACATTATTACCAATTTAAAACAGAAAAAGTCTTGGAAACATGCAAAGTGGACTCTTGATAAAGTGGATTCCTTAAGAATAGCACAAGTATCTCAGCATTTTTTTTCCCAAGGTACCACGATCAGTATAGCATATGTACATGGCTAAGGGGCCCATCCCACAATAGAGTACTAATAGAAATATGAGGGTAAAAACAGAGACAGAATCAGTGAAACACAAAGTCCTGGTCCTCAGACCAGTGCCCAGTAGTTGACTTGAGTGTTAGATTGTTAGACCAAACTAAATGTCTAGGGATACAGAGAGCCAAATAGGAAAATCTAGTATCTCCCTACATAAGGAATAACATTTTGAACACTGTGACTGATACTTTAATTCCACAGCACCCAGAGGTCAGGAATTTATGTGCCAAGAATGGATCAGTTACGTAAATACAATGGCAATGTAGAGTATGTGCCTGGAGCACATGTCAATCTGTGTCATCTTGGATGTCCCAGAGACTACACATGACATATGCCAGGATATCCGAAATGCTAACATCAACTTCCTCCTCACTGCACTTTACATCCTTTCAAGGATAATTAACAATTTGGTAAAATTGATTTTGAAAAGAGGGGAAACAAAGACCAAATTTTATTTACTTCTTTTTTCCCTTTCCCTAAGATCGATTTCCTTCTGTATTCCTTACAATTCAAGTTCATTCTGTAAACAATCGAGCCTCATTTTGTTCTTCAATTTTGGGTAACTCTATAGTCTAAAGGCCATCTGGACACATTCCTTGTGACATTCCTATCTACATTAGTGCAGCCTAGACCATCAATAAGAAACGCAGCCTAAATTATGCACATGGCTCTGGAAAGAGCATGGCAATCCTTTGGAAATGAAATGGAAAAACTTAGTTGGCCTCAATTGGGATATTTGGATCCAAATCCTCATTCCATGTGACTCCAGAGGAGCTTTGGTCAGCATGTAATTCGGTGTGGGTTGGGCAAGGAAAAGACAGAAGAACACAAAACTGCCAAGTTTGAGGCCTATTACGCAGTTGTGACCTGACCTAAAATGTGGTGCCGAGTTGTGTGTGGGTAACTCAACCATAAAAATACAGCTGTGGTCATATTAGTCGTGAACTTGAGATCATTTTAATAGAAGATGAATTGCCCCTAAATGATTGATCTGGTGTTTGGAGGAAATGCTGTTCTCTTGGCTTCTCAAAAATGAAGACACTAACCAGACCCTTGTCCCACACCCAGAATGGGTATTTGTGGTATGGCTTTGTCCTCTGGCCTGCTGGGGAACAATGACCTTGGACTGACAGTTCCCCTGTAAGTGGCAAACTTGTGTTTTTCATCTTAACATGATATGCCAGAGGCACTGCATAACAACCTACATCCTTTCACACACCCCGTGTCTGTGCCAGGTTTAAGCTGATAAAAGCTGGAGGCAGTGTTTTCTGCATGGTCTGACTGAGGCTGGAAATGGGGAGATTCAGTAAGAGGCAGCAAGCCCTCCTGTTTTGCCCTCGGGCCCCCTGGAAGAAAATCATAGAGACACTCTGTGAGCTTCGACTCAAAGTAGCTTAAAATTTCAAGCCAAGGGAAATGTCCCTCCCCTTTCTTTGTGAGGTTTTGCAGCAAAATAACCTGTTTGCTTGAGAGATTAGATTTGTCAGCTTCAGCACTGCATGGGAAAGTCTGACCTTGAGAATTATGGGGCTTCAGGAAAATCAGCAGTGGAGGAGAAAAGCAAGTCAATGGCTGAGATCCGCTGGCCAAACTCACATCTGATAAGACCCCAAAAGGGGAGAAGTAGGGCATGGGTGAGTCCAGCCTACTGGCCTCTGTTTTCTCCGGAGCCACAGAAAAATCAAAACCTGGCAGCAAACGCTGAAAGATTTCCCACAAACAAGATTTCAAAGGCACCCTCTTTCTGTTCAAAATCAAAAAGAGTTATGGTATGGATTTTCTTCCTCTGTGGTTTGCTAACTTATACCATGGGGCCAGATTTTCTCCTGAGCCTTCTCTCCACCTTTTGGCCTTTCCAGCCTTTCTAGGAGAAGACAGGATAGGAAGCCACCAGAACTGAGGTTACACTGGTCTCGAACATGCAGATAATTTCCAGGTGTGAATAGAAAGTAGTCAAGTGTTACATCAGCTATTTGATGAGAACAAAAGCCTTGAGAATAATATTCTTATTTGCATTGCATTTGATCAATATATATGGAAAAATTTCAACTGTTACTTCATTTGAGTCCCACAAAATCTCCATGGAATAGGTCAGCCAGGTGTTACTTCCCAATTCTAGACATGAAGAAAATGAGCCCCCAGCTTATTCTGAAAAATCATAAAAATATGTGGCAGAGCTGCCGTTATCTTGGGATTTTATCATTCCACCATGTCTCCTGCCAAAGTCTTATCTCAGGCCACAAAATACAATTGATGAGTGATCCATGGCATCCTCTGGCATCTCACATTCATCTGTGCCCCCTCCTTCAGCTCTGGTCACTTCATCTAAGATAATTGTAGCATCTTTCTTCTGGGTCCCTCAAGTTTCATCTGTCACAATCCATCAAAATCCTTTCTAGCAGTATGATCTTGGTAGAACAATTTGTACTAGAATTAGTTTCACTTTGCATGAGATAGAAGGCAAATTGCTAATTAAGAAGTCCATCAAAAGAGACCCTTTCTTCCGACTCATCTCCTTTCTCACATATACACAACTGTGAAGAGATCCTTCTTACTATCCAACAATATATAAATGTGCTCTTTTTAGTCTCTGTATGTGATCAAAACTCTTCATTAGGTAGGAATGTACTCATGTACACACCTTTGCCTTTGGGGCCAGCACAGGAAGGATTTGGGTATCTTTTCATAGCACAATGTTTTGGGAGTTTTTGTTTTAAACAGAGAAAACTCTAATAATCTCAGCTATGTAACAGGCCTGTATGGTGGCTCTCTGCCTAGATTATTTGGCCTCCAGATACTGAAATGGCTCATTCCCATTCCTCCCTTAAGTCTTCACTCTGGTCTCAAATTCTCAATGTGGTCTAAACTTTTCAACTTCTCTTCTCCTCCAGAATTTTAATATCTTAATCCACTTACCTCTATTCTACACTTTAACTCTACTTACCTTGCCATACCACACCTTTTTCTGTAGCATGTTTCACTTCCTAAAATATAGTTTAATTATTGCATCTGATTTTTATTGTCTGTATCTTCTTTCTGGGATTAAGCCCTAAGAGAGGTGGAAGCTGGGTTTTTATTACTCACTGATGCCTGATGCCTGACACCTGGTAAGTACTCAAAAATATTTTGATTGAATCCATAAAATTTTCTTCTTCTGTGTGTCTTGCTTCCCTCTTTGGTTTTCATATCAGTTCATTTTTCTTTCTTTACTAGTCTTAAATTTTTTATACTACTTTACTCTAAATCACTGATTTATTTCCATTTATGAATATCTGCACGTGTATTACCTACCATGATAATTAATCACAGTATCTTTGGGACTAAATAGAATATTTATAGGAGTAAATGACCAGAATCATATCTCTCAGTTATTCAGGTGCAGGAATTTGTTGTTCAACTACATTTTTCCCAGTTCTCAAAAAAACTGCTTTTAAAACTCTAAATCACATGAGACCAAGGATTATATAATTCCAGCACATAAAAAACTAGGTACCAGTTTTGGATTTTGATAAACTATGTTTCACCTTCTCTGCCTTTTGTGAACCTTTTCTCTTCTTTCTACCTCCTGACATGATGATTATCAGCATATGTGTGTAACTTGGCATGCCACATGTAGATCAGTAGTAAAAATAAGAAAATGCATTCAATGTTTGTCAGCATATGCACAGAACAAAATATGGGGGAGACACAGATTATGGAGGTACCTAACAGTCCATGAAGGCCACTGAATGTATAGCTTGTAATCTTTTCCCTTCCAAGTGAGTCAGCCACTCTAGGAATAATATGAGGGAAGGAGAAATGATGCAAAACTTTTACCCCCTTTATGAAGGGACTGAATAATTCACAAAGAGAAATAAATCTGTCAAGCTGATCAGAATATTGATATTGGTTAATTGAGCATTGCCTTCCCAGGGGTGCAATCTGCTTGGGAAACTAAATTAAAACTCAATGTTGCATGATGAATATAAATTCACAGCAGAGGAATTTGGTTGTGTCTGAAGTGCAGCTATTATAGCCCAACTCCAGTAACCAGAGATACAGGAAGTAAACCTGACCCTCACATCTGCAGTCATGGTATCTCCATGCCACAGACAGAGGGGCACTGGCTGCCAGCCTT
Source organism: Heterocephalus glaber (assembly GCF_053883595.1). NCBI lineage: Eukaryota > Metazoa > Chordata > Mammalia > Rodentia > Bathyergidae > Heterocephalus > Heterocephalus glaber. Next base: position 29,728,129 of record NW_028258147.1, read on the forward strand.
AACTCTTGTTCTTGACTGAATTGTGACATTACACTTTTGTTGTTCTCAGCACTCTATTGCCTTTTGGATTGTAGTATGTATAAGGAATTTACATGTTAAAGACATGTTTTGGTATAAAAACTTCCAATTAATTGTTGGGGTTATACTTTATTCCCATTGCTGATTGGTGACATTGGCAGAAGCTTTACAATTTAGCACCATATATGAGTAAAGAGACTATGGGGTGACTTCCTCTCAAGACATAAATATTCAATACATGTATCCAATGACATTAAAAATGGATTACTAGGTGAACATTCCAGGCTACTGTATCACCTCCCCCAGTGCCAAGGAGGTGAGCTGCTTCAATGCCAGAAACACATATGCCCCGCCCCCACACCTTGAAATGAGAAGACACTTAAAGAAGTCTCAAAACCATACTCCCAGATCACCTAAAGCAACTGCAAAGGGAAACGAGATGAAACAATCTGATACTCAACCACCTGGACTCCCTGAAGTGGCAACAAAAGAAGATCCAGAAAAAAATGAAATCAGATAATTTCTCAGATAATGACAGAGATTGTACCCATAGTGCAACACATGATTAGTAAGTCTAGAGAGGACAGAGATAAAAAAAAATACAGGAACTAAGGAACCTGATGGAATCCCAACATAGGAAACAAATGGAATCCAGAAAACAGATACAGATAAAATTCCAGGAGATTAAAAACTCCATTGAAAGTCTATGCAGCAGAATGAACCAGTGTGAGGACAGAATTTCAGATATAGAAGATAAGATTGCAATTAGTGACCAGGAAGAGAAAAATTGCTTTAAAGTAGTAAGTGACCATGAGAAATCAATCCAGCACCTGCTAGATAATGCAAAGAAGATTAACATCAGATTGATCAGAGTCAACAAAGAAACAGGAGAGAGTGCAGATGACATAAAAAAAAAATGTTCACAGAAGTGATGGCAGAAAACTTCCCAGGCAGGGGAAAAGAACTTGACATACAGATAAGTGAGGCATATAGGACTCCAAATAGCCTTGATCAAAAAAAATCTACACACAGGCATATAATTGTTAAGATTCCAGAAACCCAACAGAAGAACAAAGTTCTACAAGCAGTTAGAGAAAAGAAACAAATCACATACAAAGGAAAGCCCATCAGAATCACAGCAGACTTCTCACCGCAAGAAGAGCTTGGAGTGATGTATTCCAAGCCCTCAAGGAAAACAGACTCCAACCCAGACTGATGTATTCTGCAAAGCTATCTTTCAAAACTGGTGAAGAAATACGATACTTTCATGACAAAGAGCACCTTAGGAATTTCATGAATACCAAACCAGCTCTCCAAAAAGTTTTAGAAAATATCCTAGGAAAAGACAACAAAGATCACAACCCCAGGAAGCCCAGCAGAATGAATCCATCAGGCACAAAAAGAAATTAAACCCAAAGAGGGACAATCCAACAAAAAGAAAAAGTCATGACAATGATAAGTCAATACATCGCTTATAACCATCAATGTTAATGGTCTCAATTCACCAATCAAAAGAAATAGACTGGCAAAATGGATCAAAAAGCAAGATGAAAAAATATGCTACATACAAAAAACATATTTAATTCAAAAATAAACTCATAGACTGAAAGTTAAAAGGTAGAAAACAATACTTCATGTGACAGGAACGCCCCCAAAAATAGGAGTAGCTATCCTCTTTGCAGATCAAGTGGATTTCAAACTAACCCTGATTAAGAGAGACAAAGAAGGACACTACATCCTTGTAAAGGGAACAATCCAAGAGGAAGAGATGACAATCATTAATATATATTCACCAAACACTAGTGTGCCCAACTATATAAAACAAATACTAATGGATATGAAAAATCAAATAAGCATTAATACAATAGTAGTAGGGGACCTCAATACCCAACTGTCACTAATAGATAGATCAACTAGACAAAACATAAGTAATGAAATACTGGAACTCAATCAAACTCTTGAACAAATGAATGTAACAGATGTTACAGAGTATTCCACCCCACAAAATCAGAATACATATTCTTTTCAGCTGTACATGGGTCGTTCTCCAAAATAGACCACATAGTCACTCATAGAACATGTTTAAGTAAGTACCAAGGAATTGAAATTATCCCCTGTATATTATCAGACCATAGTGCAATGAAATTGGAGATCAACAACAAAATAAACCGCAAGAATTTCATACACACATGGAAATTGAACAACACGCTACTTAATAAACAATTGGTCACAGAGGAAATTAAAGAAGAAATCAGACACTTCCTATAATTAAATGACAATGACAGTACAACATATTGGAATCTATGGGACTCAATGAAAGCAGTCTTATGGGAGAAATTCATAGCAGTGAATACTCATATTAGGAAAACAGAGCAAGCCCTATCAAACCACCGATCCTGAACCACAAGCTTCTAAAAAAAGAAGAAAAGGACAAACTTGAAGCTCATACAAGGGAAGAAATTATAAAGATCAGAGCAAAAATTAATGCAATGGAGACTAAGAGAATGATACCAAAAAAACCAATGAACCCAAGAGTTCGTTCTTCAAAAGAATAAACAAAATTGAAATACCTTAGCCAACCTCATCAGAAAAAGGAAAGAAAATGCACAAATCCATGATTTAGGAATGAAAAGGATGAAATTACAATGGACCCAGCAGAAGTCCAGAGGATCATCAATACCTACTTCCAGAACCTATACTTCCATAAGATGGAAAACACAGAAGAAATGGACAGATTCCTAGATACGTATGAATTTCTAAAGGTGAATGGAGAAGACCTAAAAATTCTAAATAACTCAATATCAATCAATGAAATTTAAAACATAATTAAAAACGTACCAAGAAAAGCCCAGGTCCTCATGGCTTCACTGCTGAATTCTACAAGACATTTAGAGAGGAACTGCTGCCACTACTGTTTAAACTATTCAATGAAATTGAAAGGGAAGCAATACTCCCAAATTCATTCCTGGAAGCAAGCATCACCTTGATCCCCAAATCAGAGAAAGACCCAACTGAGAAAGAGAACTATAGGCCAATCTCCCTAATGAACATAGAGACAAAAAATCCTTAATAAGTTACTGCCAAATAGAATGCAGAAGATCATCAAGAAGATCATATACCCTGACCAAGTGGAATTCATCCCAAGGATGCATGGATGGTTCAACATATGCAAATCAATCAATGGAATGCACACTATCAATAGAGCCAAGGACAAAAACCATATGATCATCTCAATAGTTACAGAAAAAGCATTTGACAAACTCTAACACACATTTATGAAAAATGCCCTCCAAAAATTTGGAATACATGGTCTCTACCTCAATCTGATAAAAGCCATCTATGAAAAAACCAACAGCCAATATCATACTAAATGGTAAAAAACTGAAATCCTTCACACTAAAATCAGGAATAAGACAAAGATGTCCACTATCACCACTCCTGTTTAATATAGTCTTGGAAACATTAGCCACAGCAATTAGACAAGAGAAAGAAATAAAAGGAATAAATATAGGAAATGAAGAAGTCAAATTGTCATTATTTGCAGATGACATGATACTCTCCACCAAAAGTCTTCTAGACTTAATAACCAAATTCAGTGGAGTAGCTGGATACAAGGTCAACACACAAAAATCAATAGCTTTCCTCTACACAAAAAGCAGACTCACTGAGACAGAAATAGGGCAAACAATTCCCTTCACAATAGCATCCAAAAAACTGAAATACCTAGGAGTCAACCTAATAAAAGAAATCAAAGCCTCTTCTCTGAAAACTATAGCACTCTAAACAGAGAGATTGAAGACGATATCAGAAAATTGGAAAGACATCCCTTGCTCTTGGGTTGGAAGAATCAACATAGTGAAAATGGCCATACTTCCAAAACTGCTATATAGATTCAGGCAATCCTAATTGAAATCCCAGCAGCATACCTCATGGGACTTGAAAGAACAATCCAAAAATTCATTTGGAACAAGAAGAGACCTAGAATAGCAAAAGCAATTCTAGGTAACAGAGACATGGCAGGGGGTATCACAACCCCCAACTTGTAACTATACTACAAAGATACTGTGATAAAAACAGCATGGTACTAGCAAAGAAACAGACCTGAGGACCAGTGGAACAGATTGGAAGATGCAGAAACAACGCCAGACACCCTCAGCCATCTCATCTTCGACAAAGGAGCCAAACACCCTCACTGGAGGAAAGATAGCCTCTTTAATAAATGGTGCTGGATAAATTGGATTTCAACTTGCCAAAGACTAAAACTAGACCTATATCTCTCACCATGCACTAAATTAAAATCTAAATGGATTAAAGATTTAAATATTAAAACCAAAACTCTGAACCAGCTGGAATAGAGGTTAGGTAGAACTCTTGAAGATATTGGTGTAGGAAAAGATTTTATGAACAAAATCTCAGTTGCCCATGAACTAGCACATACAATCAACAAGTGGGATCTCCTCTTATTGAAAAGCTTCTGCACAGCAAGAGAAGCCACCAACAGTGTGTAGAGACAACCCACAATGTGAGAAAAAATTTTCACCTGCTGTTCCTCAGACAAAGGTCTACTATCTAGAATCTATAGAGAACTTTAAAAAATTAGACCCGTCAAATTTAAAGACCCAATCCAAAAATGGGGATCTGAAATGAACAGACATTTCTCAGACAAAGAATTAGAAACAGCAAATAAACATATGAAAAAGTGTTCAACATCAATGGTCATTCAAGAGATGCAAATGAAAACAGCCCTGAGATTCCACCTCACTCCAGAAAGAATGGCTGCTATCATGAAATCAACCAACATCAAATGCTCACGGGGCTGTGAGGAAAGAGGAACCCTGCTCCACTGCTGGTGGTAGTGTAGACTGCCACAACCCCTGTGGATATCAGTATGGAGATACCTCATAAAACTAGGACTGGAAGTCCCATTTGACTCAGCTATTCCCCTGCTGGGTATCGTCCCAGAAGAATGAAAAGAATCATACCACAGTGATATAGGCACACCCACGTTCATAGCAGCACAGATTGTAATAGCTAAAACTTGGATGCAACCCATTTCCCCATAAACTGGAGACTGGATAAAGAAAATATTCCTTTTTAATAAAATAGAGTATTACTCAGCCATAAAAAATGAGAAACTAGAGACATTGATAGCTAAATGGATCCATATTGAAGCGATACTCTTAAGTGAAATAAATAGGACACACATGTAAATACTGAATAGTTTCTCCAGTGTGAGAAACTGAAAGTGAAAATAAGGACTAAAAGGTATAATAGATAATGTGAAATAGGAAGAAAAGGGGTAAAGGGGAAGGGGAATGGGGAGGGGTTGGGGAAAGGAAAGAAGGGAATGGAATTAATATGAGAAAATGAAAAAATTGAAACAAAGCCTTTGTAAATAGGGAGGGATGGAGAGTTAGAAGGGAGGGCAAGGGAATGGAGGAAAAAAAGAGATTATGATTATGTAAAGAGATTATGTAAAGGTGCAAATATCCAATGATGAATGTCGTTATATTGTATACCTAAAATGTACCAATAAAATTAATTTTTTAAAAATGGATTTCTAATACAATCTATACAGACTTCATGAATTATAATTTGTCTCAACAACCAAATTCACCATTCTTGCCTATACTGTTTTCTCTCATTTCTAATGGTATTTTATATGGTAGTTTGTTCCTGTACCATCTGGCTTAATGTCTTCAGTCCCTTAAATCTGTGAGCACTTACACATTTAAAAATTATTCCAGTATGCCATCCATCTAGATATATATAGATATATATAGCCTATATGTGACATGAAAGATATATATGCATGTGTGTGTATATATATATATGGATGTATATTCAGTGCCTATATGTGACATGAAAGGTAAATACTGCAATTGAGGATTAACAGATTTAACTACTGTCAAAAATGGAGACAGAAGAAGCTATGACAGACCTTTAACAAAACAGATACCATATTTGGTACATATTTAACAGAACAAATTTAATACGTATGGGAGAAACTATTCACAGTAACTATTTATATTAAGCATAAAAATACTTATGTTAATTTAAAAAGGTAGCTCTCAGAAAAAAGCAAATCACACTAATGTGCCATTTTCAAAATAAGAACTTCAAATGTCCAGAAATTTGAAAAGTATTTTAATCTTTAGTGGCAAAATATGTTCTAAAAATACTGAGATTCTGTTTTTTAACTTTTGAGCTAGTAAAAATTATAAGATTAATACCATATATTTTTAAAAGATTGTGGAGAGAGCAATAACCTCACACTTCATAGCTGGGCTATAATTCTAACATTTTTAAAAAAATGTTTTTGTTTTTTAGAGCAGTTTAAGGTTTTTAGTGAAATTGAGAGGAAAGTATAGATTTTCCAAATACACCTGTTCTCAAGCTTGCATACATTCCCCACTACCAATACCCCACCAGAGTGATGCATTTGTGACAAATGGTGAACCTACATTGACACATTGTCACCCAAAGTCCATACTTTACATTACAGTTCCCTATTGGCATTGTACATTCTCTGGATTTGGACAAATGTACATGTCCACCATTAGAGTATCATGTGAGTATACTCACTGCCTTGAAAATCCTGTGTTCTAACGTTTTGTCCTTCCCTCCCTCCAAGCCATGGCCACCATTGAGTCTTTTACTGTCTCCATATTTGCCCATTTTCAGAATGTCAGATAGTTGAAATCATGTAGCATGTAGGCTTTTCAGATTGCCTCATTTCATTTAGTAATATGCAGTTAAGTTTCCTCTGCATCTTTGTGTGGCTTATTATCTCATTTCTTCCTAATGCTGGATAATATTTCATGGTTTATCCATTAATCTACTGAAGAATATCTTCATTCCTTCCAAGTTATGACAATTATGAATGAAGCTGCTATAATCATCTTTGTGTAGACCTGAGTTTTCAGCTAAATATCAAGAGGTATGATTGCTGGATCATAGAGGAAGAGTACTTTAGCTTTATAATAAGTTACCAAGCTGTCTTCCAAGGTGACTGTACCATTTTACCTTCCTACCTGCAATGAATGAGGGTTCCTGTTGCTCCACAACCTCATCAGCATCTAGTGTTTTTAGTGTTCTTCATTTTGGCCAGTTTAAGAGGTGTGAAGTAGTATCTTATTGTTTTAATTTTCATTTCCTGGATCACATATGATCCGAAGCATATTTTGATATGACTATCTGCAATCTATATATCTTCTTTGTTGAGGCATTGATTAAATCTTTTGCCTATTTTTAAATCTAGTTATTTTCATATTGTTGGATTTTGAGAATTTATATATTTTAGGTAAGGGTATAGTACTTTATCAGATATATCTTTTCCAAATATATTCTCACAGACTATGGATTTTCTTTCAATTCTCTTGACACTATCTTTTGAAAGAAGAAATTTTTAATTTTAATTAAATTCAGCTTATCAATTCTCTTTTTTGGATCATGTATTTGTGTCACATTTAAAAATGTAATCAAGCCATTAAGATTTTCTTCTGTAGTATGTCCTAGGAGTGTCTGTGTTCTAGTAGTGTTCTAGGAGCTTCTGTGTCTTACATTTAGGTCTATATATCCATTTTGAGTTAATTTTTGTGAATGGAATAAGTCTGTGTCTGCATTCATTTTTTTTGTTGAGAGATGCCCAGTTGTTCCAGCTCCATTTATTTAAAATATGATCTTTTTTCCATTATATTACCTGTGACTTTTTTTTAAAGATTAGCTGAAGACATGTATGTAGATCTGTTTCTGGGCTCTCTCTTTAGTTCCAGGGATATATTTGTCTATTCTTTCACTAATACACTGTCTTATTTGCTGTAGCTTTATATTTGAAGTCAGTGGTCTTAGACCTCCAACTTTCTCCTTCTTCCCCTCCTTTGCTTCGTCCTCCCCACCACTCCACCCTTCCCACTCCTATTTATCCTCCTCCTTCTTCTTCTACATTATGTTGACAATTTGAAATCTTTTGTCTCTCTATATAAACTTTAGAACCAATTTGGCAACATCCTCAAAATAACTTGGTGGGATTTTGACTGAGATTGCATTGAATTTATAGATATAGTTAGGAAAAAAATGGTAACTTGACAATATTGAGTCTTCCTATTAATGAACTTAGACTCTCTCCACTTATTTAGGAAATCATCTGTGATCTCCTTCATCCAAGTTCTGTAGTTTTTCTCAGATAGACTGTGTAAATATTGTGTTCAATTTATACCTATGTATTTCATTTTTGAAGGTGCTAATGGAAGAAAGTAGTATTATGATTTTATTTTCAAATTCCACTTGCTCATTGTTGGTATCTTAGAAGATAACTGGCTTTGTATATTAACCTTGTATCCTGCAACTTTGTAATGATCACTTATTAGTTCCAGAGTTCTTTTTGTCATTTCTTTATAATTTTCTACAAAGATGACATGCCATCTGTGAATAAGTCAATTCTTTCACTTCTCGATCTGCTTATCTTTTGTTTCTTTGTCTTCTCTTTCTGCATGAGCTAGGACATCCAGAATGACATTGAAAAGAAAATTGCAATGTATTTAAGAGCAATTTGGTAATTGTTATTGAGATCTCAAGGACAAGAACTTCTGATTTAACAATTCCACTTCCATAATCTATAATTTATAATTTATGGCAAAATTCTCAGAAGAACATAAGAGATACATGAATAAATTTAAATGTTATGGAATCAGGGTTGGAAAAGCAAATTCGCCTTCCCCTAAATGTATATCATGGATCATGTAATAAATACTTAAAATGAAATCCATGTAGAAATAATGAAGAATAGATATGTGTGGATGAATATGGAGAAATATCTACAATATATTTAATGAAAAAAGCAAGCTGTAGAATAATATCTGTGGCATAGTCTCATTTTTATAACGTATTTTTATGTGCATAGAGAAAAGGGCTGGAAAGAAACCCTTTCCCTGTATGTGGGATTTTAAATAGATTTACATAAATGTGATCAACTCATCTTTTAAAAAGGAACAAAAGTAATACAATGGAGTGAAAATAACCTTTTTAACAAATGGAGCTGAAACAACTGAATATCCACCTGCAAAACAAAAATGAATTTAGACACAGATCTTATACCATTTACAAAAAATAATCAAAGGATTCCAGTGCTTAGTCTTGCCTGATAGTAACAAAAGTTTCTCCCTTCTGTATTTCACACATTTTTAGTGTTTGAATTTTTAAAATAGTAATCATATTATTTAAGTTTTCTGGGGCTACTGAAAGAATGTACCACAAACTAGGTGTCTCAAACAATGGGAATGTATTGTTACACAGTTCTGAATATTAGAAATCTGAAATCAAGATGTGGCAGGGTTGGTTCCCTGTGAGAGCAGGATGGAGAATTTCTCTCTCACAGCTTTCAGTAGCTCATGGGATTCCTTGGCTCATGTTGTTCTTCCTGTGTCTTTATATCATCTTCCCTCTACATTTCCCTCTATCTCTGTGTCCGAATCTCTTATTTTTATAAGCACATAGTCATGTTGGATCAGATTCCATGCTAATAATTTCATCTTGATCATTTACAAAGATTTTCTTTCCTAATATGCTCATTTTCACAGGAATTGGGAATTAGGACTTCAGTCTCTTTGTAAGAGGCACAGATTCAACCAGTGTTGTTAATTTGATAATGAAAGTCATAAAAGTAAAGTGGTTGATGCTCTTTACTCCTTCACCAACTTCTTCACTTGTCGTCTATATTTCTGTTAATGACTCCTTTGTGAGGGCATCCCAAAAATTAAGTACCCTCTCCCTCTCCCTTTCTCTTGCTCCTTTTCCATCCTGCAGCTACCCATCTGATCAGGTGTAACACGCCATTTATTCTTTTACACTAATGACCACTTAATTATAAACCCATGAATCAACAAAACATGGATTTTTATCAATAATGGTGAGGGTTTAAAGCATCTGAGTTGCTCCTAATGGTAGTGGGTCAAGAAATAATATATGACAGCTCCTGCAAAATCTTTGCTCAAGTCTGTTTCCTTTTTCTCACTAATCTTTCCTAGTGCCCTAGTTTCATAATATGATTTAGTGAAATTAAACTTGAGCAGCCCCAAATTATATAATTAATTACATTTGACTTCAATTACATTGACTAATTGATCCAAGCCTGTTCACAGGCTACCTGCAGCCTGAGGTGGAAAAAGGCAGGTGGTGAAAGCTCATTAGCTTAGTAGTTCATGTGTGCTGGCTAATTTGATTTTTAAAATTGTCTCCGATAGCTCATACCATAAGTCAGGTGAGTCTTATTCCAAGTACTGCAGGCTTTATATGTTTCTGGAATTCTCATCAAGGAGTCTTTGTCCTCTCCAATGTGCACTGTAGCCCCTCACTGCCAAGCTTACCCTGCTCTAATCCATTCTGCCAAAGCCTGGTTTATTTTCTGATATGAATTCCTAAAGAATGGTGATCCTGGGCTAGGAGGGAGCAGAACAGTTGGGGGTGCACTAGGAATGATTGTGTGAAGAAAAACACAGCCTCCAAAAGTTATGTCTTTCCAGAAACTTATATGGGATTATATTGGTGAAATGGCTGTTGAGAACTCCTGACTTTAAAGTCTGCCTACTCAAAACAGGAACAGCAGTAGCACTCCAGAGCTTTCAGAAATACAGACTCTAGGGCCTTGCCCCAGGCTGCAGAATCAGCATGAATGATTTGTGTGCATTTTTAAATTGTGAGAAACCCTATTTTAAAGGAAGTTTTGTGAAAGCACAGGTCAGTTTGTTTAATGTGTGAGTGTCACATCAGGGAACAACTGAGACCTAGGGGGAAATGAATGAAAAAGAGTAAAGTCAGTTTTATGCACTTATTTTCCTGCCACCAACAATTCTGAACCCCTCTTTTCAGTTTTCTCCTTGAGACAAAAACCTAGCTATGCTCTGGTTATAATCATTCCTCTTTTCACAAACTCTCTGTTCCCCCCAAATCTTCCAACCTCTCTGGCCATATAACCTCTTCCAGTGTACGTATACTACAACCTAACAGGTTGTATCTTGAACAAATAATATGCGTCCCCCAGTGGCATTTCCTACCATACCCCTTTTCACATTCTTCCAATTGAAATGTTCCTTTCCACAAAATATTTTGATAATTGTCCAATCAAAAAGAATCTTTCAGGGCAGAGAAGCTGAGCCAGTCCCAGCACCTGGAAGGAAGCTCCCCCAATGCGATCCCAAGCTTCTAGGGCAGAGAAGGTGAGCAGTGTGGGCACCAGAAGCACACCCCCCACCCCGTGGAAATGAGGAAACACATAAACAAGCCTCAAAAACAGACTTCCAGATCACCTACAGCAACCCCAAAGGGAAACGAGATGGAACAATCTGATACTCAACCACCTGGACTTTCTGATCTGGCAAGAAAAGAGGATCTGGGAAAAATGAAATCAGAAATAATTACTCAGATAACAGCAAAGATTTTGCTCATGGTGCAAGACATGATTAATAAATCTAGAGAGGACACAGATTAAAAAAATAGAGGATCTGAGGAACATGATGGAATCCCAACATAGGAAACAAATGGAATCCATAAAAGAGATACAAACAGATTTCCAAGAGATTAATAACTTCATCGAAAGTCTGTGCAGCAGAATGAACCAATGTGAGGATACAATTTCACATATAGAAGATAAGATTGCAATTAGTGAGGAGGAAAAGAAAAATTGCTTTAAAATTGTAAGGGAACACGAGAAATCAATCCAGCAGCTGCTAGACAATGCAAAGAAGAATAACATAAGACTGATTGGAGTCAGTGAAGAAAGAGGAGAGCTTACAGATGACATGAAAAAACTCTTCACAGAAGTCATGGCAGAAAACTTCCCAAGCAGGGGAAAAGAACTTGACATACAGATAAGTGAGGCATATAAGACTCCAGCTAGCCTTGATCAAAAAAAATCCACACATAGGCATATAATAGTTAGGATTCCAGAAACCTAACAGAAGAACAAAATTCTACAACCAGTGAGAGAAAAGAAACAAATTACATACAAAGGAAAGCCCATCAGAATCACAGCAGGCTTCTCAATGCAAACTCTCAAGGTAAGAAGAGCTTGGAGTGATGCATTTCAAGGCCTAAAAGAAAACAGCCTCCAACCCAGATTGATGTACCCTGCAAAACTATCTTTCAAAATTGATGGAGAAATAAGATAATTTCATGATAAACAGCACCTCAGGAACTTCATGAATACCAAACCGGCACTCCAAAAAATTTTAGACAATACCCTAGGAAAAGACAATGAGGATCACAACCTCAGGAAACCCATCAGAATGAATCCATTATGTGTGACAAATTAAACACAAAGGGGGAGGATCCAACAAAAAGAAAAAGTCATGACAAGGCTTTTAAAACTTTTAACTTCATCTCCCTAATGAGTGTATAATTCAATCTTATTATTGTACTGATTAGTATTTTTCTGATTCTAGAATTGCACACCTTTCCTTGTGCTATACTGTCTATTTATCATCTTCTTATGTCTACATTGTAATTGGGTTGTCTATTAATGAGCTCTAAGAATTCTTTATATATTCTGGTCATAGGGTATATGCATTGTAAATATGGTCTGTTTAAGGACTACTTTTCATTTTAATGATGTCATTTAAAGTTCTAAATTTTGATGGAATCTCATTTATCAATTTTTTTCTTTTATACATCATGTTTTTTGTATCCCAGGTAGTTCTTGCCTACACTGAATTCATAAATATTTCCCCTTATAATTTCTTCTTAAAGTTTTATACTTTTAGGCTTTCTTATTTAGGTTCATAGATCCCTTCAAATTATTTTCATGTATGGAAAAAAAGGGTTGAGGTTAATTTTTTATATAAGGATACCAGGTGTTCTAGTGCTGTTTGCTGAAAACACTATCTCTTCCTTGGCTCTTGAATTGAGTTTATATTCCATAAAATGTTAATGTTAAATAATCTTTCAAAACTCAGTGGACCATATGTGTGTGGTTCTATTTCTAGATTCTCTGTTTTATTCAAGTGATCTATGTGTCTTTCCTTACACCAACACTGCCTTGATTACTGTAGCTTTAGAAGAAGTCTTAAAATTAGGTGCTAAACATCTTCCAACACTGGTTTTGTTTTTGTTTTTAACTTTTCTAGGTCCTTTGTACTCCTACATAATTTTTAAATTTCAATATCCAATTCTTCATTTATAGCAAGTATACACAGACCTGAATTTTTATATATACCTTGTGTTTTCTAATCCTGCTAAATTCAAATACAAGTTCTAGGGGCTCCTAGAGATTTCTTAGTATTTTCTCTGTAGATGATCATTTCATCTACATATAAAAATTTTGCTTCTGCAGTCCCAATCCTATTCTAGTTGTGTCATTTTATTGCCAGACTATTTTGGTGGGGCCTAGGTTTCAAAGTTTAATGGACAGATAAAGAGTAGGCATATCTGCCCTTGTTCCCCACCTTAAGGAGAAAACATTGTATCTTCTCCATTCATATAAGGCATTTTTGCTGGAAGTATGGAGTACATGTCTTTAATCTGTTGAGAAGTTTCTGTTCTACCTCTCGTCTGCTGATAGCTTTTACCATGAACAGCTGTAGAATTTGGTCCAATACTTTTTCTCCAACTAGTGACAGGATCATATGGCTTTTTTCCTTTCCTCTGTTTAAATGATGACTTTTGGGGGTGGATCTTCCAGTGCTGAACCAACACTGCCATCCCTATAACAAAACCACTTTCTGCATACTGCCAGATCTGACTTCCAATAGTTTGTTTTGTTAAACAAATTTCTATCTATGTTCATATTTTTTTCTTCTATTATCTTTATCCAGGTTTAGGATTAGCACAATGTTGAGTTCCTAAAATGAGGGGGGAAGTGTTCCTTCTTTTTTCTGCTTTATATGTTTGATATAATTTATCAGTTAAAGTGTTTATGAGCCTGTTGTTGTCATATAGGTAGGTTTTCAAGCTAGGAATATACTTTCTTTAATAGGTGCGATTCAAATTTTATATTTCCTCCAGAGTTAGTTTCATTAATTTGTCTTCCAAGGTACTTTTCAGAAGTTGTCAAATTTATTTCAAAAAATATTTTTGTAATATACTTTCTATATCCTTTTATTTTTTTTATTAAATTCTTTTATTGGTACATTGTAGGTATACAACACAATTACATTTCTCATCGGGAATTGTACCTTTACGTAATGCATCTTGGTTCTTATTTTTTCCACATTCCTAGCCCTCCCTTCACCCCCTCCACTCTTCCCTATTTACAAAGACTTTATTTCCATTTTTTCCATTTCTCGTCATTTGTCCTTTCCCTTCTTTCCTTTCCCCTGCCCCTCCCACTACCCCTACCACTTTGGACCTTTTCTTCCTATCTGGCATTATTGATTATTCATTCCAATCACTGGTACATTTTAGTTATACAGTATAATGACATTCATCATTGGAAATTTGCACCTTTACATAATCTCTCTTGGTTCTTATTTTTCACCCTTGCCCAGCCCTCCCTTCAACCCCTCCAGTCCTCCCTATTTACAAAGATTTTGTTCCTATTTTTCCATTTTCTCATATTAATCCCGTTCCCTTCTATCCTTTCCCCTAGGCCTCGCACTTTCTTCCACTTTGCCCCTTTTCTTCCTATTTCACATTACCTATTATACATCTAGTCCTTATTTACATTTTCAGTTTCTCACACCAGAGAAACTATTCAGTATTTATACATGTGTGTCCTATTTATTTCACTTAAGAGTATCACCTCAATGTGCATCCACTTAGCTATAAATGTCTCTAATTTCTCATTTTTGATGGCTGAGGAGCACTCTATTTTATTTAAAAAACGACATTTTCTTTATCCAGTCTCCTGTTGATGGGCATTTGGGCTGTTTCCAAGTTTTAGCTATCACAAACTCTGCTGCTATAAACATGGGCACACATATATCACTGTGGTATGATTCTTTTAATTCTTTGGGGAAGATCCCCAGCAGTGGAATAGCGGGGTCAAATGGGACTTCCAGTCTTAGTTCTTTGAGGTATCTCCATACTGATTTCCACAGTGGTTGCACCAGTCTACACTCCCACCAGCAGTGAAGCAGGGTTCCTCTTTCCCCACAGCCCCACCAGCATTTGTTATTGGTTGATTTCAGGATAGCAGCCATTTTTTCTGGAGTGAAGTGGAATCTCAGTGTTGTTTTCATTGGCATCTCTCGAAGGACCAGTGATGCTGAACATTTTTTCATGTGTTTATTTGCTATTTCTATTTCTTTGTCTGAGAAATGTCTGTTCATTTCAGATGCCCATTTTCGGATTGGGTCTTTCAATTTGGGAGGTCTGATCTTTTACAGTTCTTTCTAGATTCAAGATAGTAGACCTCTGTCAGAGGAAGAGCAGATGAAGATTTTTTCCCACATTGTGGGTTGTCTCTTCACACTGCTGGTGGTTTCTCTTGCCATGCAGAAGCCTTTAATAAGAAGAGATCCCACTTGTTGATTGTTTGTGCTAGTTCACAGGCAACTGAAGTTTTGTTCATAAAATCTTTTCCTACACTGATGTCTTCAAGGGTTCTACCTAACCTCTGTTCCAACTGGTTCAGAGTTTCTATTTTAATATTTAGATCTTTAATCCATTTCGATTTTAGTCGAGTTCATGGTGAGAGATACAGGTCTAGTTTTAATCTTTGGCAAGTTGAAGCCCAATTTTTCCAGCACCATTTATTAAAGAGGCTATCTTTCCTCCAGTGAGGGTGTTTGGCTCCTTTGTCGAAGATGAGATGGCTAAGTGTGTCTGGTGTTGTTTCTGCATCTTCTAATCTGTTCCACTGGTCCTAAGGTCTGTTTCTTTGCCAGTACCATGTTGTTTTTATCACAGTAGCTTTGTAGTATAGTTGCAGGTTGGGGATTCTGATACCCCCAGCCATGTCTCTGTTACCTAGAATTGCTTTTGCTATTCTGGGTCTCTTCTTGTTCCAAATGAATTTTTGGATTGTTTTCTCAAGGTCCATGAGGTATGCTGCTGGGATCTCAATTGGAATTGCCTTAAATCTATATAGCAGTTTTGGAAGTATGGCCATTTTCACTATATTAATCCTTCCTACCCAGAAGCAGGGGATGTCTGTCCATTTTCTGATATCATCTTCAATCTCTCTTTTCAGAATGCCATAGTTTTCAGAGAAGAGGTCTTTGATTTCTTTTATTAGGTTGATTCCTAGGTATTTCAGATTTTTGGATGCTATTGTGAAAGGAATTATTTGCCCTATTTCTCTCTCAGTGAGTCTGTCATTGGTGTAGAGGAAAGCTATTGATTTTTGTGTGTTGACCTTGTAACCAGCTACTCCACTGAATTTGGTTATTAAGTCTAGAAGACTTTTGGTGGAGTTCTCTTCTATATAGAGTATCATGTCATCTGCAAATAATGACAATTTGACTTCTTCATTTCCTATCTTTATTTCTTTTATTTCTTTCTCTTGTCTAATTGCCATGGCTAATGTTTCCAGAACTATATTGAACAAGAGTGGTGATAGTGGACATCCTTGTCTTGTTCCTGATTTTAGTGTGAAGGATTTCAGTTTTTGACCATTTAGTATGATATTGGCTGTTGGTTTTTCATAGATGGCTTCTATCAGTTTGAGGTAGAGACCATCTATTTCAATTTTTTGTAGGGTCCTTATCATAAATCCATGTTGGATTTTGTCAAATGCTTTTTCTGCATCTATGGAGATGATCATATGGTTTTTGTCCTTGGCTCTATTGATATAATGTATTACATTGATTGATTTGCATATATTGAACCATCCCTGCATTCCTGGGATGAATCCCACTTAATCAGGGTGTATGATCTCCTTGATGATCTTCTGTATTCTGTTTGCCATTATCTTATTAAGGATTTTTGCATCTATGTTCATTAGTGACATTGGCCTATAGTTCTCCTTTTTGGTTGGGTCTTTCTCTGCTTTGGGGATCAAGGTGATGCCCGCTCCCAGGAATAAATTTGGGAGTATTGTTTCCCTTTCAGTTTCACTGAAGAGTTTAAACAGTAGTGGCAGTAGTTCCTCTCTAAATGTCTTGTAGAATTCAGCAGTGAAGTCATCAGGGCCCAGGCTTTTCTTAGGTGATAAGTTTTTAATTACATTTTCAATTTCAATGGTTGATATTGGGTTGTTCAGAAATTTTAGGTCTTCTTCGTTCAACTTTGGTAATTCATATGTATCTAGGAATCTGTCCATTTCTTCTGTGTTTTCCATCCTATTGGCATATAGGTTCTGGAAAATAGGTATTGATGATCCTCTGGATTTCTGCTGGGTCTGTTGTAATTTCACCCTTTTCATTCCTAATTGCATGGATTTGGGCCTTTTCTTTCTTTTTTCTGACAGGGATGGCTAAGGGTTTGTCAATTTTGTTGATTCTTTCGAAGAACCAACTCTTGGCTTCATTGATTTTTTTGTATCATTCTCTTAGTCTCCACTGCATTGATTTCTCCTCTGATCTTTATAATTTCCTCCCTTGTATGAGCTTTGGGGTTGTCCTGCTCTTCTTTTTCTAGAAGCTTGAGGTTCAGCATCAGGTTGTTTAATTCTCATTCTGTTTTCCTAATATGCATATTCACTGCTATGAATTTCCCTCGTAAGACTGCTTTCATTGTGTTCCATAGATTCCGATATGTTGTATTGTCATTGTCATTTGATTGAAGGAACTGTCTGATTTCTTCTTTAATTTCCTCTGTGACCCATTGGTTATTCAGAAGTGTGTTGTTCAATTTCCATGTGTTTATGAAATTTTTCAAGTTTCTTTTGCTATGGATCTCCAATTTCATCACACTATGGTCTGATAATATACAGGGGATAACTTCAATTCCTTTGCACTTACTTAAACATGTTCTATGTGTGAGTATGTGGTCTATTTTGGAGAATGACCCATGTGCAGCTGAGAAGAATGTGTATTCTGATTTTGTGGGGTGGAAGACTCTGTAAACATCTGTTAAGTTCATTTCTTCAAGAGTTCAATTGAGTTCTAGTATTTCATTACTTATTTTTAGTCTAGTTGATCTATCTATTTGTGACAGTGGGGTGTTGAGGTCCCCCACTACAATTGTATTAGTGCATATATGACTTTTCATGTCTATTAGTATTTGTTTTATATAGTTGGGTGCACTAGTGTTTGGTGTATAGATATTTTTGATTGTCATCTCTTCCTCTTGGATTGTTCCCTTTACAAGGCTGTAGTGTCCTTCTTCATCTCTCTTAATCAGTGTTGGTTTGAAATCTACTTGATCTGCAAAGAGGATAGCTACTCCTGCTTTTTTGGGGGTTCCTGTCACATGGAGTATTGTTTTCCACCCTTTAACTTTCAGTCTATGAGTTTCCTTTTGAATTAAGTGTGTTTCTTATATGCAGCATATATTGGATTTTGCTTCTTGACTCATTCTGCCAGTCTATTTCTTTTGATTGGTGAATTGAGACCATTAACATTGATGGTTATAAATGAAACGTATTGACTTGTCATTGCCATGAGTTTTTCTTTTGTTGGGTTCTCCCCCTTTCCATTTAATTTCTTGTCATGCCAGATGGGTTCATTCGGCTTTGCTTCCTGGGGTTGTGATCCTCAATGTCTCTTCCTAGGATATTGTGTAAAATTCTTTGGAGTGATGGTTTGGTTTTCACGAAGTTCCTAAGGTGCTCTTTGTCATGAAAGTATCTTATTTCTCCATCCATTTTGAAAGATAGTTTTGCAGGGTACATCAATCTGGATTGGAGGCTGGTTTCTTTTAGGGCTTGAAATATGTCACTCCAAGCTCTTCTTGCCTTGATGGTTTGCATTGAGAAGTCTACTGTGATTCTGATGGGCTTTCCTTTGTATGTGATTTGTTTCTTTTCTCTAACTGCTTGTAGAACTTTGTTCTTCTGTTGAGTTTCTGGACTCTTAACAATTATTTGCCTATGTGTAGATTTTTTTTGATCAAGGCCCTTTGGAGTCCTATATGTCTCACTTATCTGTATACCAAGCTCTTTTCCCCTGCTTGGGAAGTTTTCTGCCATTATTTCTGTGATGAGAATTTTTTATGTCATCTGAACTCTCTCCTGTTTCTTCATTGACTCCAATCAGTCTTATGTTATTCTTCTTTGCATCATCTAGCAGCTGCTGGATTGATTTCTCATGTTCCCTTATAATTTTGAAACAATTTTTCTTTTCCTGGTCATTAATTGCAATCTTATCTTCTATATCTGAAATTCTGTTCCCACATTGGCTCATTCTGCTGTGTAGACTTTCAGTGGAGTTTTTCATGTCCTGGAAATCTATTTGCATCTGTTTTATGGATTCCATTTGTTTTCTATGTTGGGATTCCATCATGTTCCTGAGCTCCTCTCTAGATTTATTAATCATGTCTTGCACTAGGGGCACAATTTCTCCTGTTATCTGAGAAATTATTTCTGATTTCATTTTTTCCAGATCCCCTTTTGTTGCCAGTTGAGTGGGTCCAGGTGTTTGAGTATCAGAGTGTTCTATCTCATTTCCCTTTGGGGTTGCTGTAGGTGATCTGGAAGTCTGGTTTTGAGACTTATTTACAGGTTTTCTCATTTTAACTGGGAGTGGGGGGTGTTGTCACCTGCACCTATTTCCTCTGAGCTGGGAGAGGTGAGACAGGGGCCAGGAGCAGTGGTAGGTATGGTGGCCCAGAAGCCCTTTCCTATGGGCTGGGAGCAGCGGGAGGGATGGTGGCCAGGAAGCCCCTTTCTCTGGACCAGGAGCAGTGGGATGGAGGCTCAGAAGCCCCTACCTCTGGGCCAGGAGCAGCAGGACTCAGCACCATGGTCTCTTGGTCTGGTTTCCTCTGCGTCTTTGTAGTGTGGAACCAAGTGGCTGTACAGAGGAGCGAGATGGAGGTCCAGTGGATTGTTGCCTGGGCACCTCTATATCCTTTTAAATTCTGTAAAATCTGTGGTAATGTCTCCTAGATCTTAATATTGTAATTTTAAAAATGTATAACTGATATTGTATAACAGGAAGAAATGGTCTAAAAGAGCAGGGGAATTGGGAGAGGTAGGGAAAGGGAAAAAAGGGAAAGGAAAAAATATGAGAAGAGGAAAAAAAATGGAAACAAGGTCTTTGCAAATAGGGAAAGGTGGAGGGGATGAAGGGAGGGCAAGGGAAGGGGGAATAAAATAAGAACCAAGAGACTTATGTAATGGTACAAGATCCCAGTGATGAATGTAACTGTATTTTATACCAAAATTGCACCAATAAACTTAATGGGGGGGGGAAGAATCTTTCTCTTGGAATCTTTCCAAAATTTTGTATCTCTACTTAATAGGTTATATTGTCTTTATTATAATCATTGTCCCCCCCCCCAGATTAGACCAGAACAGTTTCTAATACATACCAGGTGATTAATAATAATTGGATGACTTTCCAACTGAATGAATAAGTGAGTGAATGAATCTGTGAAGTCAGGATGTCACCAGATTATTTCTTGTGAACTATTTAAATTTGAAGAACTATCATTCTATTCATTTTCTAAATCCTGGGGTGATGGTATTGGTGTTACCATGTCGGATGTTACCACATAACACTCTTAAGCAGTGAACAGACTCTATCAAGGAAAATTGCTCAAGTCAAAAACACAGATGATGTCACTCTTTCTCAATAAGTAGAGACCAGAAGGATGACGCCACTTGAGGTCCTAGCAGCAGCCTGCCTCTCTAGGCAGAGGCACTCTTTCACCCAAATCATACTCTTCTTAATCCAGGAAGGGTCCCAGGGAAGCATTGATGAGAAGAAGATAAAATTTCTGCAGCCAAAAATAGGGGATGAAATACCAAACTATTAGTGATGAGCACTTTCAGAAATTCTCATTTAGACCCTAAAGATAGTATTTCTGGGGATAAACACCAGAAGCCGACTTTATTTTATAAAATCACATCATGTTAATTTCCCCTTCTTTGATATTTGGATGCTATATGGAAGTCCAGATTATACCATTTTGATTCTGAGCCAGCACACAGCTTCTCTTGAGAGATCTATTCAGGATCTCAAAAGGATTTAGTTCCCTTTTTTGCTTAGACAAGTAGTTGAAGCTACTAAGAAACTATTGTGAAGCAGGGTGTGGTGGCACACAACTGTAATCCCAGCACTCAGGAGGCTGAGGCAGAAAGATCTCAGTGATTCTGAGGGCCAGCTTGGGCTACATAGTGAGTTCAAGGCAGCCTGAACTGCATAGCAAGACCTTGTCTCAAAAAACAAAAGGAAAAAAAAAGAAAGAAAAAGAAACTAGTAGGAATATCAATATCAGAAAGAGGGTAAGTCAAGTTTTCTTGAACAACACAAAGGTGTGTATTATATATGTTTAATTAAAAGTTACTAATAAAATATGGTTTAGATTTTTGTGATCATTTATGTACAACATAAAAATCAACATTTTGATCACTACCACTCACCATCACTACCACTCATTTCCAGAACTTTCTCATCTTTCCCAACTAAAACTGTACAAATGAAACCATAACTCCCTATTTTTCCAGCCTCCAGCCCCTGGGAACCACTATTCTGCTTTATATCTTCTATATATTTGCCTATTGTAGATAGCTCTTATAAGTGGAATCATACAATATTTGTCATTTTGTACCTGACTTATTTTCATTAGCATAGTGTTTCTAAGATGCATCTGTATAGTAGCATGCATCAGAATTCTCTTCCCTTTTAAGGCTGAATAACATTCCACTGTAGGTATATGCCACATTCTGTTTATCTGCTCATCCCTTATTGAAAACTTGTTTTGTGCTCACCTCTCAGATATTGTGGATGTTTCTGTGAATATGGGTGTACAAATTTTAATTTGGGTTTTTAAAAAGATCAAAAATTTTGAACATGAATTCAATGCATTTGAAGGAGAAGCACAATCTACAGTGACTCGGTGTCGAATGTTGCATTATGCTGATCAATCATGCATAAAATCACATTCTGATTATCTATCATGTAGTACCCATGGGAAAAGAGAATGTAAGCTGCGTAAATGGAGATTGTTGGTATTTCACTCAGGCATAGACCAATAGTAAAGATTGTTATCTCTTATATAAAGATTGGTATTTAGTTTTAAAATAGGCCTCTAATCAAACCATGATACCTAAAAAAATCCCTTCTGATTTACCAAGACTAAACCCTCTCTTTTTTTGGTACCGGGGATCGAACTCAGGACCTTGTGCTTGTGAGGCAGGCAGCGGAACCACTGAGCTAAATCTCCAGCCCCTTAAACACTCTATTTTAAATAAATTTGCTTCAGTGTTTCCCTTTAGCTTCCTGAAGATTCTCCACAGTAGCGCTACCTGGGTGCTTCCTTTTATATCTGTGTTATTTGAAACAAGGGTTATTTTCTTCAACCACATTCTATATTGTATTTATCCACTTTATGCTACTAGATCTGTAGCCAAAAAGCGAATGTGGTATTAATGGGATGCACTCCTATTGACAGCAATAACACTATGGATTGCTAACCACATGATAAGATCAAGATGCATATTTGAATTGGCTGTGTTTATGTTCCAGATGCAAGATGATTATCTGACTGCAGAGGCAACATGATTTAATACAGAAGGCCCACGGCCAGGAATTGGGAAATCTGGGTTTTATTCCTGGCTTCATCACTAGGCCATGTATACACAAGTGTAGTATTTTGTAATTACACTGTCTTTCTTGACCCCAAACTGTTTCCTGCTCTGCCACCAAAAGTGTTTTACAAAGTTTAGTTTTGATATTGATGTCTTGCTTCTTTTTCTTTCTACTCCTTTTCTCTTTCTTCACCTTCTCTATGTCTTATTAAATTGCATTAAATCTGAATTATATTAGCAATACATAAATATACTTAACTTTTCTTTAAAGCTATAGAGAATATTGATTCCCTTTTAATCTTCATGTTTCTGTTTCCAGGTTCCTGCCCTTCTCTTATCCTTCACCCTTAATCTTGTTTCTTTCCCCCATTTCCTTCTGTTTCATTCATTTACTCATACCCGTTTTCTTCCTATCCTCTTTTTTACACCTATACCAACTTCAGTTCCACATAAAAAAATTCCCATCATAAAATAGTCCTCTAAGATACCTTTTGGCAAGTGAAGAACTATGTAAACATGCTACAGAACACAAAAAAACACAGAGGAACAGAGCAAAAGACTGTAGGATTTCTTGGTATCTGCAGGGTCGGATTCCAGGTAAACTGAAAATTGGTTTCAATGAATCTAACACTAAATACAAAGTGGTCAGACAGCAGAATTCTCCCAAGCCATGAGTTTCTTGAAAATGAAAGATCCCTGCTTATCTGAGTTGTCATTGTAACAGTCAACAAAGAGGCACCTAGCTGATTTCAGTTCTACTGGGAAATACTTCTGCCTCATCTGAACTCCCAGCATCAACAGGGCCGTAGGGAATGGAGAAAGTAAATCCACAATTAGAACTGCCAGAAGCCTAGGGATATGCATTCACCTTCCACAGCATTCTTTGTTCCTCATACCAGCCAGACACTGAAGAGATCCAGCACTGGGCTGCAAAGGGACTAAGAACAGTCACATTGCTTGGATAAACCTTGATGCTTTCCTAGGTCATATTGGGACGAAGCAGTGAAGAGAGGATTGGAGACCAGTTCTGTTGGCCACAATGTACTATTTGGGTTTGTGTTTTTTTGTTCCTTTTGCTTTCCAGTAGTTTTATGCAGAGTGATTCAGGGTAGAGTTAGCACTCAGTAATATTTGCAGCAATAAAATATTGGCAAAAATAAAATATCCATTTTTTTAACCTGGATACTGCTACAAAATGCAATAACCTTTTGACAATAAATGCAGGATCCAACTATTTTTTATTTTTTGAAAATCAGGCAGTTTAATAATTCTCAACTATGTGAGAATGTATACTACCCACACACATGAGGATATATGTAATCTCCACCATTAAAAGAGGAGCAGACAGACTGAAAACTTAAAATTATAGACTGCCTTGCTTTGTACCAAGTAGTTTGATAAGTTAACCTGCTTCCAGTGATTCATACGTTCAGGGGCTATCTCTTTCCTTGTTTTTTTCCTTCAGTTTTTTTTTAAAGAAAGCATCACAGGTATAGTTGGAATCCTATTGACACCACCCCCTGACCCTCTTTTCTAAGTTCTAGATTCAGTTACTAATTTGTAGGAAGTACAGTCAAAAGAAAAACATCAAAAGAAATATATTAAGCTACACCATGGAAATGCAACCAGCCATAATCCCAACTCAACGAAGCTCTACAAGACAAACGACGTTGGGTCTTCAATAAATAAATTACAAGAATAAAGAAAGGGAAAGAAGATTTCCCTTGACTTGAGAGACATACCAACTAATGATTATAGAGAAACCTTTTTTTCATTCCAATAGAAACAAACAAACTTTAAAACTTTCATTGCCAAATCCTTTGGAGATTATTGCACTTACATAGGATTAAAAACCAAATATCATGAAAGTTTCTTGATTAAACCAGACCTGTTCCCCTTGCGTCATTCTTTATCTTTTCTATAGCATGAGTTTTAGAAAGGCTGTATCTTCAATACCCTGTGTGTATTATACTGTATTTATTTCACCTTTCCACCCTTAATTCAGGTATGTTAAAATAAATGTAACATTTTAACTTACAAAAACAACACTTTCATGACATTTAGGAGATATGAATACTGACAGTATTTTTACATTTAATAATGGTATTATAGCACTTTTTTTTACCAGTTTATTGTCATGTGCTTTTCCTATCATGCAAATAAGATTAAAATATTTCCAAATGAACTAATACATTACATAGGTTTTGATTAAAGAATATTGAAAAATCTATGTCATGCTTCAATGAGTTGGCTAATGATATGAAGAGAGAAGCAAGCTCAGGAGTAAATGAAACAAGACTGACCATGAGCTGCTAATGGTTGAGTCAATTTAAGAAAATGTGAGGATTTGTTATATTATTCTGTCTACTTTTATATATATTTGAAATATCCCATAATAAAAAGTTTCTTTAAATTTAATTGGAATTTTTTTAAAGGGAAAAGGAATTTAAACAGCAAACCTTGTTCAAGGGGCTTTGCTTGTGATTTTTAAAGATGGGATTTGCAGATTCTATAAGAAAAGGAGTTTAGGAAAGCATGTGATTTGAAAAACATTAAAATTCAGGAACTATACATTTCACAACAGTAAATTTGTAATATTTGGAGACTAGGGCTACTGACATGGACCTCAGGAAGTCCTCACATTCCATAAAGTTGCACTCAAAATCATCTCTGCATGTGCATATTTCTGGAAGTGCATAGCTTTATGAGATGCATAAAGGAATCCTTTTCCACAAAAGCTTTTAAAATTATTATCATAATGGGAAAATGAAGGAAATCAAAAGCATATACCAGTGGGTTCCACATCAAACTCAACTGGGAGTAAGCAGTTGTGGGCACTGCAGGATCACTGTGAATCAGCCACTTGGTCAGTACCCCCAGTATCTGGGATGTACTGTGGTCAATCTCTTTCTCTTTTACTCTTCTTGCTGAAGAAAAGGCCAAAATGAACGCTGGACCTATGCACCTTACAGACCACAGTTGTCAGAGTTCATGTGGCTGTGATGTAAGCAATCCTTAGGAGAATTCTAAGGTAAGCACTTTCACTTGAACATCGATTGGCCTTGAAATTTTCTAATGCATCTCGAAGGACCTGTTCATTAAGGTTTCTTCCAATGCTAAAAAAAAAAATGCTGCTAAGAGCTTAGGAAGCTCTGTGTTACTTCAGCACACCAGACATTTAAGAGAAGGTGAAATAGAAATTTCCAAGAAGATATACTTTGGCTAGCTATCCTAATAATTTGTCTAACCATCTCAATGATCCACTCTGTCAAGATTCAATCTGTTACATGCAGTCTTCAAGATGAAAACAAAAGCAGTGAGTTTTCCTAAACTAGTCCTTTTACTTTTACAAAAGGTAACCAGAAGTATTTACTTACTGGATAAACACCTTGCCAACCAGCAAGAAGAGCTTTTGGAATACAACTGAGTTTTTTCAAATGGACATGGAATGCCATAGATCACTTGAGAACCAAATGGTCATTGTTCAAGAACAAAAATAACTAAAACATAAGTGTATATAGTTTGGTAGGTATAGTTTATAATGGGAGTCAAATAGTTTAACAACTCAATGAATAGGCATGTTTTCACTAATCATATCTATTTGGGAGACTCTTCTAATCTAAAGATAAGCTTATGTTTCTAGTGGAGAAATAAGGACCTGCATCTTCTATTGGTGACTATACAGGATTATTCTATTCAGTATTTAATCAAACTTTGGGTATTAGAAGACCTTTCCATTTCACTATTTAAAGGAATCATCCCTGACAACTCTTAGATTGGCTGATAAAGGGAGAATCCCCTAGAGCAACTGAGAAATCCATGACATTTCTAGGGCTGAATCAACATGAATCACCTACTATAGGATGTCTCTTATGCTGAAGGTATATAGCTGCTCCATATCCACTTGCCCATAACTCAGAACAAGATGGCCAGTCCCAACCACAGTTCTCACTCAGAGAAGGAACTCAAACATATGTTGAATCAATGACTATTTTAGCAATGAATTTGAGCATGAAATCATTGGCTAGAAACCTTTTTGCTGGCCTAGGACTTATTCCTTCATTGAAAAGTAAAAGAGTGGAGAACATATTAGCCTATTTGATATAACCCACATCATAGTGACTTGTTTTTTAAAAAACATTTCCTATAATCAGGTAGTAGTCTAAACATTTTATAGTTGTTCAGTCTCACAGCCAGCCTATGTGATAGTTGTCATGATGCATTTTTACTGATAGAAAACTGAGGCAAAAAGAATTTAAGTCATATATTCAAAGTCACATTTAGTAAGTGGTAGATCCTGGGTTCAAACTCAGGAAGTCTCATTTCAGAATATGCAATCTTAACTCATGTTCCAAATTGCCACTATTTATCCATAAGAGGTGAACAAAAGCCTTCCTTTAAAATGGACATTTATTTTGGGTAGCTGTTTCAAGTAAAATGTTCTGTGTGACAGAGATGCAGTATAGCAAAGGCCCTAGGATTAGGGATTTGAGTTGTGGCTCTACCGGTGATCTTGACCAGTTCCTTAATCTCTCTGAACTGACATTAAACTAAAATTAAATAGTACTTACCTCAGAGAGGGTTTCTGAGAATTAAGTATAATAACCCATGTAAAGCATTTAGCATGTTTGGCACAGATAGCAATGATAACAGTAATAATACAGTTACTGAGCATTTACTATGTGTTTACTAAACATATTTTTTGCAGTGCTGGAAATCAAACCCAGGACCTGTGGATCTGTGCATGCTAGGCAAATGCTCTGCCACTGTGCTACCCAGTAAACTTTAGTTAAAATAATTCTGTGTGCTCATTGACAGTTCAGTGTCCACCACCATTGGGTGGTTTCTAATCTTTTCTAACAATGGGAGATATACTTAATATCAATGAATTTGAGGGCTTTATGGAACCATTTTTAATAGCTATAAACTAATGGTTAATCAAAAAAAGTCTGCCTTCTCCAAAAGGCCTATATACTACCAAGATATGTTGACTCAGCAGTTGAAGGCAATTAAATGTTGCTCAGACTGACTCCCTGTTGACTAGGAGTTAATGTTACTAAATCACTAATGAGGAAACATTTTACTACTTGGCCTGACCATTTCTTTTTCTACTGATAAGTGGAGTTAATGTCAACTCTGGATGTGATCCCATCAGCCCAGCACATGCTGAGACTTCTATAGCATAAGAGAGGATGGGGGGAAAAATATATATATATATATATTAGGACTAGATAAACTCCTTGTAACTAAAGATTTTGTCCAATACTTAAACTTGAATGTGCACAGAGGTGACGGTGACCTCAGGTCTGATTCTAGATGCAATAGTATTTAAGAGCTCCAATCTCAGAGTTGAGGTACCATGCGAATAGTCTTTAGACAGCAGTGAGATGTAGAGCTCTACTGATGGCAAAATTTCAGTTCTTCGGGATTTCATATTAAGAGAAAGACCATTCTTTTGTAGTATCCATGTGAAGCTGGATATAAATCTATCGTAAGGGATCAGGGAAGAAAATCCAGACCTTGAGAAAAAGATAATAAGAGCTATACAGATTTTCTGGGCCATGGCCAACTTTGGTCCAGGCCTGGCAGAGAGCTGGGAGTGAAAACCAGGAGCCAAGATGGAAATGTAACCTCCAGTCTAGAAGCATGTGTTGGATGATTTAAGAGAAGGCTACAGTGAGGATAATCATCAAATGTGTCCTAGGCATCATCTAAAACTAAAACATTATCCATAGATAACTTGAAATAATAGTATTGAATACTGCAAATGCCTTCATACACCAAAGCTGAGATCTCTAAACTTGGATCCACTGACAGAGTTCAGGGATTCCCCAGAAATACTCAACAAATATCTGTATGTATGTGAATGTGAGTAATTTTCTGGTTGGAAAAGTCTGTAGCTTTCACCTGATTCTCAAAGTAGTTAGCTATCCAAAAAGGGTATAGTCAGTACAAGTAAATTCCATATGAACTTGTAATTTGTGATTACATTAATGAGAAATATTTAACAACCTTTTGACTTTATGAAGAACATAGGTAGTGAATAATTAAATCAAAGTATTTCTCCATGTTGCCAATCCTCATGTTCAAGGAGAGCCCATCTGGCAGTGTGAGCTAACTCCCTTCAGCGGTACCATCAAACAGAGAGGGAAGCTTCATCACTTGGCCCATTGTTCCCTTAGCCAACACTGCATCCTTGGAGACTGCCCTCTGATGTGTGGGGGCTACATCATTTCTATCTTAATCTAAAGTTTTATACTGCTGATAAAATTTTTCCACAGAAATGACTCTCAAATTCCAATTTGTAAAGAGGTCCCCACTCCTGAAACAGGAAAAATGTAATGAGTTGTCTTTCAAAATGTTGATTTATTCAGTTTAAATAACTATCCTTTCTACCTATGAGGACAAAAGATGATTTCCTTAGTATTCACTTGACGTTCGATAAAACCCTTGTGTGTTGATGGTGACAGATGATGGTACTTTTTCTTTGGTTTTTGTTGCTACTTGATCAATGTTGACTCAAAATTTTAGAATATTTTTTTCTATCCAATGAAATCAAAATTGTGGGACTGGCTGATCAGCAGCAATGCATTTAGCTTACAAAATTGCAGTAATCAGATCAAGTAGGGTTTTATTTGTTTGTTTTACTTTATGACTAGTGACAACTCATATGACTGATTTCCCAGTGTGGGATTGAAACTAAAATAGACACAATGGTTTTGTGTGTTTATTCATTAGATACCTGGTTGAGACAGCTAGGACAGCATCTGGAACTTGGATGCTCCATCTTCAACTTAGAATGAGCACAGCCTCACATTTGTTAAATGATCATTGAAATGGAATTGACTTGACTTGCAAGGTTATGAGGCATCAAGCAGTTCCCTTCTCCTGATTACTGCGAATCATGTTCAGTCAAATGCCACCCAGCACTAGACTACTCACCTTCTGTGAGTAGGAGTAGCTTTTATAAGGGATGAAGTGTTAGGACAAAAACCTGCTTGAGAGAGTCTCAGTCCCAGTTTTACTACTGACCTATTCTGTGACCTGACACAGTCACTCAGGTAGACTTCCTGTTTTATTTGCAAGGGGTGAAAAAGTATAAAATTGCCCTTGCTATGCAGCTAATAGCCTATTCAGGAAAAAAATCCTTGACATAATTATGAAACTAGGAATTATGAAACCAGGAATTATGAAACTAAAACATTTTAATCTCAGGATAGATAGGCTCCTCTTTATAGCGATTTTGAGGATAAATATGATGACTTCATTAAAAGCATTATCACCATTGGGTTTTTTAAAAAATCAATACAGTTTTTACTATTTATCAGTTGGCTAGTGTGTTAATTACAGTTAAGGATAGCTTACTAAATAATCTTCTCTATAAATTCATATTATAGAAAAACTATTAAAATAAATGTATATAAAATTATTAGTATTAAACTCATTTACACAGTCCATGTAACTTTGCATAGATTGGGCAAGTTGCCTGTCTTCCTCAAGGTTGTCTAAGGATTAAATGTGGTAACACAGGTATGTTAGCAAAAACATGACACATGAGTGCCATTAATTTTAGCTACTATTACATTCTTCTTATTATTGACACACTTTAATTGAATTACTAGTTGTAGAATAGTTTAACAGAAAAAAATATTGGTATACACAATCTTACATCATTTTGTTTTACCATTAAGTTGCAAATTTCCTTCAATTCATCTCTATTGTATCTTTCTGAGAAAACAGAACGATATAAATAAGTCAAATCATTTTCTATCTCAAACCTTACAAAAATCTCAAATCTGCAACAAATCTACATTAGATTGCCCACTTGTGCCTGCATGTACAACTCATACACATCCAAAGAACTGGGTGTCATTTTACTAAGAACTTTAGAAATTTCAGTAAACATTCTCAGATGAGGCTCATTCTTTAAACTGAATTATATTTAATTATAGATAGTACTATAAATAATATGGAATGTTGCTTAAAAGTAGGAACCTAGAATGCAGCCTACCTGTTTTCAAGTTTCAGCTCTATGATGTACAATTGTTTATCCTTTCTAATACTTAATATCTGCGTCTATAACATCTGTTCTATGGGAGTAAGGCTCTCATAGTTAAATGCGATACTGCCTGTAAACCACTCAGCCCAGTGCCAGACACCTTGTAAATGCTCATTAAGTTTTAGCTATTATTGCTGTTCATTATAGATTCATTTTTGTCTCTGTAAAAACTATTTTAACATTATTTATATCTTCTATTTCTCTCTTCATAATGCTTATATTTTCTTCTATATTCTTGAATATATGGATAATATAATTAAAAGGTCTTGTTTGCTAATTCTATCATCATTATTTCCTAAACTTTTTCTACTTCTTGGTATTCCCCTAGTTATGGATCATATTTTGATGCCTTTTTGCAGACCTGGTGCTATGGTTTAAGGGGATCGCCCACAAATTTATGTACTGGAGGCCTGGCACTCAAAGAGGTGGTGTTTGAAGTGCTAGAAGCCTTCAGAAGCGGGACCTAATGGAAAGCAACTAAGTCTATTGATTGTGCTGCCTCTCACAGGACCCCAGTTACTTCCTGTGAAATTGAGTTGCTATTAAAAAAAACTGGCCTCTCCCCACTCTCTGACTGTCTATCTTGCCCTATGGCTTCTTTTTTCACAAGCACTCCTGCTATGATGCCACCTGCCATGTTGTGATATAGACCAGAGCACTCTCACTAGAGGTCAAACTGGTGGAGCTTCCCAATCATGGACTTGCAGCCTCCCAAACTGAGCTAAATCAAACTCTGGTCTCTGTGAAGTAGGTAGCTTCAAGTATTTTGTTATAGCAGCAGAAAACAGACTAATGTGGCAAGTAAATTTCTATAACATTATAAATTTTGTCATTGATTTCCAGATATTGTCTCCTTCTTTAGTATTGGATTGGATCTGGCAAGCTGTTAAGTTATTTGAAATAGATTGAGTATTTCAAAATTTGCTTTTCAACTTTGATAGGGTAGGTTCAGGAAGCCTTTGGGCTATAGCTAACAGGCCACTACTGATGCAATGTATTTATGAGGATTCCATTGCTGTATTCTCTGTTCTGTGTTATGAGTTCTTTCCACTGTGGCTAGTGGGAATAAACTCTCCAGCTCCACCAGTCTCACTAATCCTACCCAGTGCTTCTTTCCTTCACATCAGGTAGTGGACACTCACATGTGTACACTTCAGTTCCAGTCAGAAACTCAAGGGACTGACCCTTTTGATATCTAACCATTTTGATATCAATCTCTTCATAATTATACCCTCTAAATCCAGGTAATGTTTGCATACTTGATATAGAAATAAATGTAGAATATATGTGTTCCATTTGACCAAGAAGAGGGCATAAAGATTTAGATTATTTTTCAGCATTTGTGAAAAATACAGCACTGTCCTTTCTCCTTCTTCTCATCTCCCATCTCTTCCCCCCCTTCTTCCCTCCTCTCCCCTACCCCTCACTTCTCCTCCCCCTTCTTCTCTCTCTTTAGCTGTATAGTGCCCTCTTCAATACTCTGTCCTACAAAGTCTAAATGCCTTGGCCTCTGTGAACTACAATTTGGTTTCCTTCCACTCAGCTGGAGCACCACTGCTGCAAGCTTTCTCTCCCTGTTCATCCAGGAAGCACTGCAGTCATTAGTTGGTGCAATCGTGGGATTTACCTTTTTTGCTCCCTTTTCTCAGGGATAATGACCAAAAGTCACTAGTTCACATATTTTGTCCACTTTTCTGGTTGCTCAAGTGGGAGGGTAAATCTAGTCCTAGTTATTCTCCATTTGGCAGAACTGAGGTCTTTGGTTATTATTTCTTCTGGATGCCAGTTTTAGGTTCGAAATAGTACTCATCCATAAATTAGATTAAAAGGAGTAACAAATGTGATACATTACCAACTGTACAGATTTATGGATATGGTTTTGGAATGTGATTAAATACATGCACCAAAGCTAGGCATTTACTATGTTATTTTTTGTTTTGTACTTCTTAAAACATGTGGCTTTTGGTTGCTTGGCACTGGGCCAATCTTTATGTAAACACCATGTTAGGAAGCTTTTGTACAATTTAAAATCCCGTGGAAGGTATGATTAAGGCTTTTGTAAGTGACTTAGTAAATTAAAAATTTCCCTAAAATAAAAATATTTATTTCTTTTCAAAACTTTGATGTTGACACCATGCACTCCAAATGTTGAAAGTTAGATTTCTCTTATATGAATACATTGAAACAATAATTTAACATATGTATAGAGTTAAAGTGTGAGATCCTGTTCAAGCAAGGTTTAATTTTTATTATACAGCTGCATGCTGATATTAAGCATTATCACATTCTTCAACATTAAGTGAGCTTTTGTATGTGTGTGTGCACACATACATTTGAGTATGAGTGTGTAAGAGACACAAAATGAACATACATACATGATAAGATGTGAATTAAGCTAAATTTCTTACTTAAGTTAATATTTTATACTTGTTAATACAGTATTTAATCAGCTATCTGACGATTATAAATCTATGATAGGAAATCAAGGAATTCAAACAACAAAATTTACCCTTTGAATATAATCACTACATTTTGAGGCATATAAAAGGTACTGCAATTCGTGAGATGGCTTTACAAAATTTTCATTACACAGAAGTTGTTCAGTTGAAAACAATTTTCTAGATCCACAAACTGTAGAATATATATCTTTTAAAAATTACTCTTAAATCTTACATTTCCCCTTTGAGACATATATTGTTCCTGGAGAAAGCAGTGCTTTTCTTATTCTTAAATCTGTCTTCTATTAAACTAGAGAACTCTATAAATCAATAATAACCTTTTAGATATCAACCTCTTCATAATTATGCCCTCCAAATCCAGATAATTGTTTGCATATTTTATTCAGAAATAAATGGAGAAAAACATGTGTTTCATTTGATTGGGAAGAGACTATAAAGATTTAGATTGTTTTTCAGCATTTACGAAGTTTGACTTTATCCTCTTATATTACATTTAAAAAATTAATTTATTTCACACAGAGAAACAAATAGATCAGGTGATGGTATGCAGCTCTGGAGGAAAAATAATATTGTCTGTTCAGAGCCAATATGGATTTTATCATAATATGGCTTGCATTAAATACTATACAATCAGGGAGTTAAAGAAACACTTGATTTTAGTTAAATCAAGTTCTGAGTATCTTTTTGATGCTTTTGCTATATTTCCCAACAGGAAGTGGCTAAATGTCCAAATGGGAGTGATCTCAGATTAAGAAACTACACTGGCATCTTGAAGGCACTTTATTTGTAGAGCGAAATGACAGCCACCAGAGAGGCCTGCGGCTGTCTTCCTAGATGCCTACTCTGGGTGCCAGCCATCTGTGTTCATTTAGATGTGTGTGTGTGTGTGTGTAGGTGAAGCAGGCCATGAGGAATACAGCTCAGGTTGCAGGTCTGAGTGTGGGCTCTAAGATAGAATGAAACCTTCTGCCTGGTGCCGCTCAAACAAGACCCCCTCATCAGCTGGTCCCTCTAGAGAAGTAATTTCACCAATACCAGCTGCATGGGGAATGTTTTGTGTTTTCTTTATTCAAAGTGAAAGATGTTAAACAGAAATTTTCAGAAGCACTTTTGTTTGGAAAAGGGGAAGGAAGATCACTGCAACTGGAAAACATCCATGAAATTAGCTATAAGTCACAGCCACTATTGATCATTTCCTGACAAGCTGTCTGTCAGCCAGGCCACAACAATAGTTTCTTCAGGGCTTTCTGGTGCTGTAGCAGTGTTAATTAACTATTAGTACAGTGGTGGGTTTTTTTTTTTCAGTTTTAACTTTTGTAACTCTAATAGTGAATACAAAGCACTTTAGTATCAGGGATCTTCACACACTTTTCAACTGTGTCTGTCTTACAGACTGCATTAGCAGGAATTAGAAGACTATCCATTTAATGTAAAGGCCCTGAGTGCCTATGTGACTCAACTAAGTGCAGTAAAAGGGAAGAGGCTAAGACTTAGGGATGCACCAGTCGGTTATATGGGGTCCAAATTTGATATTTATATGTGAAAAATCCATCTAACACAATGTCTATAAATAGGAGATGGAAATGAGCTGATTTGATTGTATGATTTTATTTATTTATTATTCATAACAAAAAAATCCTGGCTGCCTTTAATTGATGTACTTATTTGTAAAATTTCACAATATTCCTATGGCCTGCAATATCATTGCACATTCTTCCAGTGAGTCTCTCTCTCTCTCTCTCTCTCTCTCTGTCTCTCTGTCTCTCTGTGTCTCCAGCTCTCTCTATCTCTTCATAACTATCTCTTTTGCAGTTTCTTTAGCTTTTATTTGTCTGATCTTCTTTGCCATTCTGTTCTTAAACATGCATTGGTCAATGTTGCCATCTAACACCCACGTCCTAATGCAAGAGGAGGGGGTGGCAGATTCCAGAGTTAACTTTCTGGATGTCACATCTGCTTACAGAAGAATGATTTGCATTCCCAACTTAGGGTCAAATTATCCATTTATAAGACTATTATGAGGTGTAAAACTCTTTCCTAAAGCTCTACTCATGGGAAAATTTTTCTTTTCATTAACTGGACTTAAAAGCTTTACAAAAGTTATTTTGAAAATGGCTTCAAACTTCATAGTAGTAAGAACATTATATATTTCCTAGACTGATGTGTTTCCAGGATTTGGGCATCCTCTGGACCGTTAAGAGAAGGGCAGAGATACTTACTGACTATTTCACATACTTTGAGAATTATTTAAAATGAGAAACAGACTCACCTGGATAGCATTTCACCTTAAAAATTCACTGGCCCAAGTTTGCACACCACAGTACAAAAGATGCATAAGGAACTATTTAAATAACTGCACTTTTGCTATTCTGGTATTTGACAGCTGCTATGAAATATTTCTTCCTGGTTGTAAAGCAGCTTTCTCCTAAGGACTCTGATAAAAATCTGTCTCCACATTTTGCGATTTATGTACTCCTGGTATTTTGTCTTATTTCATGAGCCAGTAAGCATGTAACTGCCCAGAATCACTGGATTCTCACAAATTATAAGACAAAGATCCTGCACTCAAGAAACTTAGCATGTGATCGGAAGGAAGCAAAAACTAATAATTGTAGGAAATAGAGACCTTAGGTATTTTAAAGAGCAATAGAAAAATGATCTTACGAAAGGATTTAGGTGAACAGAAAACAATGGCATAGATCTGGGGTAAAGTGTCTTGTAAGACAAACATTAAATAGAGTTTCTGGAGGAGAGAAGAATACAAAGAGAAAATAATTTGCATAGATGAGAAGGATTCAAAAAATTTACTACCTTTAATCTCAGACAAGTATCCAGAATATAATGCCACTTTGTATTCTTCAGCATGAAGCAATTTGATGTTTTAGGAAAATTACTCTGATGGTGATGTTGGGAAGTTAGCAACAGAACAATCTGGAAGTATGAACTATGTCAGACAGCTCTTGGAATAATCCACAGTGACCCAACCTGGGCTAAGGTCATGACAGGGTTAATAAAAGAAACCCAATGTGTATGTGACACAATGAACAGAGGAGAAAACCACTGGTGACGAGTCCAAGGTGACAGGAAGGTGTCCAGCTTGGGAAGCTAGAGGAATGGGGACATCACCCAGAGAAAGGAGAAAGCTGATAACTGGAGCAAAACATGCATCTTGCTAAAACTTTTTTAAATATTTGAAAATATGTTTAAATACATCAGTTAACACTGATGTATTTAAAAGCATTCAAATGTGTATGTGTCAGAAAGAACTAGAAACAGAGACTTGAACAGATACTTGTACATCCCTCTTCATAGCAGCTTTATTCACAATTGTCAGGAGGTAGAAAAAATTAAAATAACCATCAATAAATAAACGGACAACAAAATGTGGCAAACACACATATAATATAGCATTATTAATTCTTTTTTTTTTTTTTTTTGGTACCAAGGATTGAACTCGGGACCTTGCGCTTGTGAGGCAGGTGCTGGAACCACTGAGCTAAATTCCGGCCCTAGCATTATTAACTCTTAAAAAGGAATGATACTCTTCCACCTGGTACAACGTAGATGAACTTTGAGGACATGATGGCCAGTGAGATATGCCAGACACACAAGGGAAAATATTGCATAATTTCCCTTCCATGTGGTGCTGATAGCAGTCAGGAAGTGGAATGGTGGTTACAGGCAGCTAAGGGAGGAGGGTATGGAGCTGTTTAATGGGTACAGATTTTGGGTTTAGGATGATGAAAACATTCTGGAAATGGATGGTGATGACTGTGAATGTATGTAATGCCACTTAATGATGTATTTAAAATAGCTAAAATGATAAATTTTATATATGTATATTGGTATAGTAAAAAATGAGTACTATAAAGAAGGAATGTGTAAAATTCTGAGAGCAAACCAAGGAATGTTATGAAAAACCAAGTGAAATTTGAATGTCTGGATTGAAATACTAACTTTGTACCTTCTTCTTCTCATCTGTAGATGGGGAACAATAACAAGATTAAAAGAAATAAAGTATATCAAGCTCCTTTGCATTTAAAAGACTCTACATAAATTTAGTTTCCTTTTTAGTCAAAAATAATCATTTCTTGATTTGAACTTTTTCCCTCAATGGAACTAGACTTCCAATATATTAAGGTACATCTTTCATGGCAAACAGAATAACCAAAAAAGGAATGAAGGAGATGGCAAGGAGACAGAAATGCCAGCCTCAAGCAGGAAAGGCACCTTCTTCTTGATTCACAGACTGGAAAAGAGGAAGATATATCAGTAACCGGGAGGCTACCTTTAAGTTACAACTACCTCTGCTCCCTAGGCCTCCCACCCAAATGCCAGAATCTTCTGTCACATAGATAGGGTTGTGTTTGATTTTTACCTTAGGGACAATGGGATATTAAAATAGAACTTCTACATTAACTGAAAGTTGAGAGTATATGCTCAGAAATGGATAGAGTTTATTAGCATGGATTTTTTTTGGAGGGAGAACAAAGTTTTCACTACTATTGGTTAAAAAAGAAAATTGGAAATTAGTATAACTATTGAGCATATGAATAAGATTTTTTAAAGCATTGTAAGTGTGGCAGAAGCACATAGATATTTTCCTAATTTCTAAATGCTGTCATGTTCCTGGTATAGCGAGAAGGATCTTTCTGTCATATAGAATGTCAAAACCATAAATACACTACTGGAAAAATACTTACAAAAATCTAAATAAGTGGCCAAATCTCTTAGCTTTTTTCTTTTGTTTTGCTTTGTTTTAAAGATATCTGCATAGAGCAGATGCAGCAACATAAAGCAGGCCACGTGAAATCATATATTATTAATGATACCTGTATCCCACATGGATAAAAATGGCAAGGAACCTCAGAGATCATTTATGGTAGAGCTGGGACCAGAACTCAGGGTTCCTAATTCTGCTTGAAGTATATGTCCCACTATACACACCCTGATACAGCATGGGGTCACAGAGCATCTTCGAAGAACCCCACTGACCCCAATACTGTACCCAATGCTAACATAACAGAGCTAGCCCAAAAACACTTAGACAATTCTGATCGTGATCTCAGACACCACCTCTTCAAAAACAAACCCCACTTACTCTGTGAGTTCCAACTGACTTAAAATGCACATCACACCTTCCAAAACATGACCACATTCTGCCTGGCTCTGGCGCCTACTTTTAGAGTCCCCTTTCCTCAGCCTGATAGATCATGGCCTCTTCTAGTCTGAAGTTCAGCCAGCAGGCAGTCTGCCTCCTGCTGTGCATCACAGGCATTTTAAAGAGCCACCCCTGTGGTCTTCATTTGTGGAAAACAATCATTTATATTGTACAAAATTCAAAACCCTTAGGGAGGCAGTTTAGCAATTTAGGATTTTTGTTTCATGTGAAAATATTATTTCTAGTTCATAATAGGAAGTTCAAAAACATTGTTTCTTATCATTAAAAGCTTTCAGAAGTGTGTAATCTGAGCTCTTTATAGGTATGTTCCCTATAAAACGACCAAAGGAACAGAATAGAGGTTTTTCTACAAAGAAATACCTTCATTGTCTTGAGGAAAGGGTCTTTAATTTGGAGCTAAATTAGTCATACAGATAAACACTTTAAAGTCCCTGGGTTCTGCAGTTAGTAATAATAAGCTTTTAAGATAAATTGGGATTGTGTTTTATGTGTTAGGTTGAGCTGACTGAATGAGGAGGACACAGGAGTGCATCCATTCCAGAACATTTTCCCGCATCATATTCTGTGACATATTCTTCATGGAAGTTGAATAAAACAGGAATCTTGCCCTGAGGGATCTTATAATCAAGCAATGGGCTCTGTACAGGTATGAATAGTGTCCTGCTCCAACCTGGCAAAATAGAAGTCCATTGGAAACCTCAGAATATGACTTTCACATAAGGTCCTTGAAGATGTAACTGAGATGTAAATTAAAAATATGTCACACTGGAGTAGGGCAAGACTTAAATTCAATCACTGGTGTTTTGAAAAGAAGAAAAGACACACAGCTACATGCAGCCAAGAAGGCCATATGTAGGTGGAGGCAGAGAGGGGATGGAACATATTTAGAAACCAAAGAATGCCAAAGATGGCTGTCAATAATGGGAAGGTAAAAACAGCCCCCCCGCCCCCAGAGCATCTGAGAGATCATGAGCCTGCCAACAACTTCCTCTAGAGTTTCTAACCTGAAAAACTATGAGAAAATAAATTGGTACTGTTTTAAGTCACCTAGTTTGTGATACTTAGTTATAATGACCCTAAGAAAACTAATACAAGCCCCATCTTCATACCTTCTGATTTAATTGGTCTGGGGTGAACTTGCACATCAGCAATTTTATAAAATCTCTACAGATGAATGTCATGTTTGAGAATCATCCCTCTAGGTTGGTGGTTTTCAAAGTTTCCATTTACAGTCACTGGAAGCTTCCTAGAAATGACAATTCTCAGGCCCCGCATAGACTCTGGGGAAAGGGTTGGATATTTGTTGCTCTAATTGATAGAGGAGTTACAGAGCAAGGGAAGACATTCAACATACAAGAATAGAGCAAAGAAAGAGGCAGCAAACTTCTAGAAAGTAAGGGATGTGTGTTAATATGTTCTCCTAGATGGCACTAGAACTGTGTTTCTGGAAACTTTACCAGAAACAAACATATGTCAAAGCATTCATCCTCCAAGTGCAAGTTCTAAAGATCAACTGCTCACACAGTTTTGTTGCTATTAGGGAACACATCCTTCCAGACACCCCATGAAACATGTGTCTGTATCCAGGATGAGGCAGAGAACCAGAACAATATGAACATGAGTTCAAAAACATCATTGAGGCCAACTGCTTTTTATTTCAATTATTAGATAACTAGCTCCCTTTGTCATGTCCTTTACCCAAGTCCAAAGAACAAAATAGACCAATAAATTTCATTTCAGCATGAAATTCCACTCCTTACTATAATCAAGCTATGTGAGACTATCCTAAACTGCCAAGTACAGAGGGAACTGGAAATTGTGTTTGTAAATGAAAAGCTTTGGTAAAATTGCATGAGTAGCACCAGATAGAAGAGAAAACATCAGCCTCTTTTTAGATGAATAGTTTAAGAATGCAGTTTAAATATTTTATTTGTTTATTTGATTTTTATGCTTCTGACCTCAAACAGAAACCTTTCCCTGGGTATACTAAAAGATTCTTTTTCGAGGTGATTTCATTGCAGCACATACTCAGCTCAACCTTCTCAATTTCTATATAGCCCTGGTACTGCATTTTTGCCTTTAGGTACCATTTCCATAGCACTAAAGTTAAACATTCCGATGTTTCTCTAACAAAAAGAACTTTTGAGTTTTAACTGCCATGGCAATTCATCTTTGAGATTCCATTTCCTTTCTGTTGGTGGTGGTTATCCCAAGCACCTAGTGCCTTCAGGAAGATGCAAGATTGCTCAGAGAACCCCATCTGTAATCAATTATTAACCTCATGCTTCAGATTTTTTTTCTTCTATCATGTCTGAAACTACATAAATTTTGTGAGTAAAGACTGAATTCCCTTGGTGATGATAGGTTGATGGTATGTGTTAATTGCTGAGGTTACCCTGACAAAACAAAGTAATATTCTAATGTAAATTAGTGAAGATATGTCTTTCAAGAAAAAATGTTAGTGATAAAAACCTTAAGCTGCATTCCATGCTCCTAGGCAGAGAAGGTGAGCCAGTACCAGCACCTAGGAGGAGGCTCCCCTGCCAACATTCCACACTCCTAGGGCAGAGAAGGTGAGCTGCACAGGCACCAGAAGCACCCCCACCCACCCTGTGGAAATGAGAAGACATGTAAACAAGCCTCAAAAACAGACTTCCAGATCACCTACAGCAACACCAAAGGAAAGTGAGATGGAACAATCTGATACTCAACCACTTGGACTCCCTGAACTGGCAACAAAATAGGATCTGGAAAAAATGAAATCAGAAATAATTTCTCAGATAACAGCAAAGATTGTACCCATAGTGCAAGACATGATTAATAAATCTAGAGAGGATACAGATAAAAAAAATAGAGGATCTGAGGAACATGATGGAAACCCAACATAGGAAACAAATGGAATCCATAAAACAGATGCAAACAGATTTCCAGGAGATTAAAAACTCCATTGAAAGTCTGTGCAGCAGAATGAACCAATGTGAGGACAGAATTTCAGATATAGAAGATAACATTGCAATTAGTGACTAGGAAAAGAAAAATTGCTTTAAAATTGTAAGGGAACACGAGAAATCAATCCAGCACCTGCTAGACAATGCAAAGAAGAATAACATAAGCCTGATTGGAGTCAATGAAGAAACAGGAGAGAGTGCAGATGACATGAAAAAACTCTTCACAGAAGTGATGGCAGAAAACTTCTCAAGCAGGGGGAAAGAACTTGACATACAGATAAGTGAGGCATATAAGACTCCAGCTAGCCTTGATCAAAAAAATCTACACATACGCATCTAATAGTTAGGATTCCAGAAACCTAACAGAAGAACAAAATTATACAAGCAGTGAGAAAAAAGAAACAAATCACATACAAAGGAAAGCCCATCAGAATCACAGCAGACTTCTCAATGCAAACCCTCAAGGCAAGAAGAGCTTGGAGTGATGTATTTCAAGCCCTAAAGGAAAACAGCCTCCAACCCAGATTGATGTACCCTGCAAAACTATCTTTCAAAATCGTTGGAGAAATAAGATACTTTCATGATAAAGAGCACCTTAGGAACTTCATGAATACTAAACCAGCACTCCAAAAATTTTAGACAATATCCTAGTAAAAGACAACAAGGATCACAACCTGAGGAAGCCCAGCAGAATGAATCCATTGGGTGTGACAAATTAAATGCAAAGGGGGAGAATCCAACAAAAAGAAAAAGTCATGACAAGGCTTTCAAAACTTTTAACTTCATCTCCCTAGTGAGTGTATAATTCAATCTTGTTATTGTACTGATTAGTATTTTTCTTATTCTAGTGTTACACACCTTTCCTTGTGCCGTACTGACTATTTATCCTCTTCTTGTGTCTACTTTTTAATTGGGTTGTCTATTAATAAGCTGTAAGAGTTCTTTATGTATTCTGGTCATAGGTTATATGCATTTTAAATATGGTCTGTTTAAGGACTACTTTTCATTTTAATGATGTCATTTAAAGTTCTAAATTTTGATGGAATCTCATTTATCAATTTTTTTCTTTTATACATCGTGTTTTTTGTATCCTAGGAAGTTCTTGCCTGTCCTAAATTCATAAACATTTTCCCTTATAATTTCTTCTTAACGTTTTATACTTTTAGGGTTTTGTATTTATTTTCATAGATACTTTCAAGTTATTATTATGTATGGAAATAAAGGGTTGATGTTAATTTTTTATATACAGATACCAGATGTTCTAGTGTGTTTGCTAAAAACACTATCTTTTCCTTGGCTCTTGAATTGAGTTTATATTCTATAAAATGTTAATGTTAAATAATCTTTCAAAACTCAGTGGACCATATATGTGTGGTTCTATTTCTAGATTCTCTGTTTTATTCCAAT
This sequence comes from Heterocephalus glaber, assembly GCF_053883595.1. NCBI lineage: Eukaryota > Metazoa > Chordata > Mammalia > Rodentia > Bathyergidae > Heterocephalus > Heterocephalus glaber. Next base: position 29,770,769 of record NW_028258147.1, read on the forward strand.
GATCTATATATCTTTCCTTACACCAACACTGCCTTGATTACTGTAGCTTTAGAGGAAGTCTTAAAATTATGTAATAAATGTCTTCCAAAACTGTTTTTTTTTCTTTTTACTTTTCTAGGTCCTTTGTACTCCTAAGTAACTTTTAAATTTCAATATCCAAATCTTCATTTATAGCAAGTATACATAGACCTGAATTTTTATATATATCTTGTGTTTGCTAATCCTGCTAAATTCAAATACAAGTTCTAGGGGCTCCTAGAGATTTCTTAGTATTTTCTCTGTAGATGATCATTTCATCTACATATAACGATTTTGCTTCTACCTTGCCAATCCTATCCTAATTGTGTCATTCTATTGCCAGACTATTTTGGTTTGGGCCTATGTTTCAAAGTTTAATGAACAGATGAAGAGTAGGTATATCTGCCCTTGTTCCCCACCTTAGGGAGAAAGCATTGTATCTTCTCCATTCATATAAGGCATTTTTGCTGGAAGTATGGAGTACATGTCTTTGATCTGTTCAGAAGTTTCTGTTCTACTTCTAGTCTCCTGATAGCTTTTACCATGAACAGATGTAGAATTTAGTCCAATATTTTTTTTTCCAACTAGTGACAGGATCATATGCCTTTTTCCTTTCCTCTGTTAAAATGATGGCTTTTGGGGTTGGATCTTCCAATGCTGAACCAACACTGTCATCCCTATAATAAAACCACTTTCTACATACTGCCAGACTTCTAATAGTTCGTTTTGTTAAACAAATTTCTATCTATGTTCATACATTTTTCTTCTATTATCCTTATCCAGGTTTAGGATTAGCACAATGTTGATCTCCTAAAATGAGGGGAGAAGTGTTCCTTTTTTTTTCCTGTTTTAAATGTTTGATATAATTTATCAGTTAAAATGTATATGAGCCTGTTGTTGTCATATAGGTAGGTTTTCAAGCTAGGAATATACTTTCTTTAATAGGTGCTATTCAAATTTAGATTTCCTCCAGAGTTAGTTTCATTAATTTGTCTTCCAAGGTACTTCTTAGAAGTTGTCAACTTTATTTCAAAACAGATTTTTGTAATATGCTTTCTATATCCTTTTAAACTCTGTAACATCTGTGGTAATGTCTCCTAGGACTTGATATTTTAATTTTAAAAATGTATAATTGATATTGTGTAATAGGAAGTGAAGGTCAAAAGGAGCAGGGGAAGTGGGAGGGGTGGGTGAAAGGAAAGAAGGGAAAAGAAAAAATGGAAAAAAAGAGAAAAGGAAAAAATAGAAACAAAATCTTTGCAAATAGGGAAGGGTGGAGGAGGTGAAGGGAGGGCAGGGGAAGGGGAAAAAAATAAGAACCAAGATACTCATATAATGGTACAAGATCCCAATGATGTATGTAAATGTATTTTATTCCTAAAATGTACCAATAAACTTAATGGGGAAAAAAACAAACAAAAACTTTAAGCTCTTGCAGAAGTGCCTGTCTAGTTATAGCTTGAGGAGAAAAGAAGTGCCTGGAGTCTCACAGAGTTGCCCAGAGTTTGGTGGCCCATTGAGGTCAAAATTAATTTGTGTCATTATTTTTTAAATGCAGATTCTTTTGTTCCACTCCAGACCTTCTGAATCAGTTTCTGTAGCTGGGACTCAGGAATCTGCATTTTATCATTTCTCCTAGATGACCTTATGATACACAGATAGAAAATCTCTGTTGCCATGGAAAGAGTGCCAGATTTAGTCAACAAGCTTGATTTTAATCTCTTCTTTAATAGGAACTACAAGAACTTGGGAAGTCCACGCCATTTCTTTTGGGACTTAATTCCCTAATTGTCAAATACAGATAGTAATATACTTGCCTCTACCATTTGAAAGGGTAGTCATGAGGCTCCAAAGAGTTAAGGCCTCCAAACTGCTTGGCTGGCACTATGGTGGAGCCATTTTGGTCACCTCGGGGCACCAAGTTTAAGAGAGTGGCAAGAAATTTAATAATAACATAAATAACATTTTAATGTAAAACTTTTTTAAAAAATAAAAATTAATACAAAGCATACAAAACATCAAAAATTTCGGTAAAGACAAGATCATTGTTACTGGTTTGTTTTTCCTTTGTTCTTGAGCTCTAATATAATACTGTACCATATTGTTACTTAGGGGTTTTTTTGCTTAAATTCTTTAATTGGTAAATTTTAGGTATACAATACATTTACATTTATCATTGGGTGCTTTTACCTGTACATGATGTATCTTGGTTCTTATTTTTTCCCCATTCCCTGTGAGCCCTTCACCCCTCCACCTTTCACTATTTACATAGACGTCGTTTCCATTTTTTTTCTTTTCTCATAATTTTTCCTTTCCATTCTTTCCTTTCCCCATCTCCTCCCACCACCACTACCCCTTTGGACCTTTTCCTATTTCAAAGTATCAATTACTAGTTATTAATCCTTTTAATCCTTATTTACACTCTCAGTTTCCCACACTAGAGAAACTATTTGGTATTTACACGTGTTTCCTATTTATTTCACTTAAAAGTATGGCCTCAATATGCATCCATTTAGCTATAAATGACTCTAGTTTCTCATTCTTTATGGCTGAGTAGTACTCCATTTTATATATATAAAAAAAAACACATCTTCTTTAGCCAGTTTCCAGTTGATGGGCACTTGGGCTGTTTCCAAGCTTTAGATATTACAAACTGCTGCTATAAACATGGGTGCACATATATCTCTGTGGTATGATTCTTTTAATTCTTTTGGGAAAATACTGAGCAGGGGAATAGCTGGGTCAAATGGGACCTCCAGCCCTAGTTTTTGAGGTATCTCCATACTGATTTCCATAGTGGTCGCACCAGTCTGCACTCCCACCAACAATGGAGAAGGGTTCCTTTCTCTCCACCCCACTGCCAGCATTTGTTATTGGTTGATTTCCTGATAGCAGCCATTCTTTCTGGGGTGAGGTGAATTCTCAGTGTTGTTTTCATCTGCATCTCTAAAATGACCAGTGAACATTTTTTCATATGTTTATTTGCTGCTTTTACTTCATTGTCTGAGAAATGTCTGTTCATTTCAGAGGCCCATTTTTGAATTGGGTCTTTGAATTTGGGGGGTCTGATTTTTTCAGCTCTTTATATATTCTAGATAGTAGCCCTTTGTCTGAGTTACAGCTGCTAAAAACTTTTTCCCATGTTGTAGGTTGTCTGTTAGCTCTGTTGGTGATTTGTCTTGCAGTGCAGAAGGTTTTTAAGAAGATGAAATCCCAGTTGTTGATTCTTTCTGCTAGTTCCTGTGCTATTGAGGTTTTGTTCAGAAAGTCTTTTACTATGCCAATATCTTCAAGAGTTCTACCTAACTTATCTTCCAGCAAGTTTAGTGTTTCTCTCTTAATATTTAGTTCTTTAATCCACTTCGATCTTATTTAGTGCATGGTGATAGATATGGGTCTAGTTTTAATCTTTGGCAGATTGAAATCCAGTTTTTCCAACACCATTTATTAAATAGGCTATCTTTCCACCAATGAGGGTGATTGGCTCCTTTGTCAAAGATGAGGTGGTTGAGTATGTTTGAAGTTGTTTCTGCATCTTCTAATCTATTCCACTGATCCTCAGGTCTGTTTCTTTGCCAGTACCATGCTGTTTTTATCACAGTAGCTTTGTAGTATAGCTTCAAGTACCCCCAGCCAGGTTTCTGTTGCCTAGAATTGCTTTTGCTATTCTATGTCTCTTCTGGTTCCAAATGAAGTTTTGGATTGTTTTCTCTAGTTCTGTGAAGTACATTGTTGGAAATTCAATCTGCATTGCATTCAATCTGTATAGTAGTTTTGGAAGTATAGCCATTTTCACTATATTGGTTCTTCCTACCCAGGAACAAGGGCTGACTTTCCATTTTCTTATATCCTCCTCAATCTCCTTTTTCAGGGTGCTGTAGTTTTCAGGGTAGAGGTCTTTTGCTTCCTTTGTTAGATTGATTCCTAGATATTTCAATTTTTTGGATGCTATTGTAAAAGGAATTGTTTCCCTAATTTCTCTCTCAGTGAGTCTGCTATTTGTGTATAAGAAGGCTATTGATTTTCAGTGTTGACCTTATATCCAGCTACTCTACTGAATCTGTCAATTCAGTCTAGAAGTCTTTTGGCCAAGTTTTGTGGATCTTCTATATAAACTATCATATCATCAGCAAATAATGACAGTTTAACTTCTTCCTTTCCTATCTTTATTCCTTTTATTTCTTTCTCTTTCCTAATTGCTATGGCTGATGTTTCCAGAACTATATTGAACAGGAGTGGTGATAGTGGGCATCCTTGTCTTGTTCAAGATTTTAGCATGAAAGTTTTCAGTCTTTGACCATTTACAAGGATGTTGGCTGTTGGTTTTCCATAAATAGCCTTAATCAGGTTGAGATAAAGACCTTCTATTCCAATTTTCTGTAGCGTTTTTATCATGAATGGGTGTTGGATTTTGTCAAATGCCTTTTCTGCATCTATTGAGATGACCATATGGTTTTTTGTCCTTGACTCTGTTAACATAGTGTATTATGTTTATTGAATTATGGATGTTGAATCATCCTTGCATCCCTGGGATAAATCCGACTTGATCAGGGAGCATGATCTTCTTGATGACCCCCTGTATTCTGTTTGCCAGTATCTTGTTGAGGATTTTTGCATCTATGTTCATTAGGGAGATTGGTCTGCAGTTCTTGGATCTTTCCCTGGTTTTGGAATCAAAGTAACACTTGCTTCCAGGAATAAATTTGGAAGCCTTGCTTCCCTTTCAATTACATTGATGAGTTTAAAGAGTCATGGTGATAGTTCTTCTTTAAATGTCTTGTAGAATTCAGCAGTGAAGCCATCAGAACCTGGGCTTTCTTTGTTGGTAAATTTTTTATTACATTTTCAACTTCACTCATTGTTTTGGGGGTGTTTAGAATTTCTATATCTTCTTCATTTAACTTTGGCAATTCATATGTATCTAGGAATCTGCCCATTTCTTCTGTGTCTTCCATTTTATTAGAGTACAGGTTCTTGAAGTAGGTATTGATGATCTTCTGGATTTCTGCTGGGTCTGTTGTGACTTCCCCTTTTTCATTCTTAATTGCATGGATTTGAGCCTTTTCTTTCCTTTTTTTGATAAAGTTGGCTAAAGGTTTATTAATTTTATTTTTTCTTTTGAAAAACCAACTCTTTGATTCATTAATTTTTTTCTATCATTCTCTTAGTCTCCATTATATTAATTTCTGCTCTGATCTTTAAAATTTCTGCTCTTGTGCTACCTTTGGGTTTGTTATTCTCTTCTTTTTGTAGGAGTTTGAGGTTCTGCATTAGGTTATTTATCTGAATTCTCTCTGTTTTCCTAATATGGGCATTCACTGCTATGAATTTCCCTTGTAGAACGGCTTTCGTTTTGACCCACAGATTCCTGTATGTTGTACTGGCATTATCATTTACTTGTAGAAACTGTGTAATTTCTCCTTTAATTTCCTCTGTGACCCATTGGTTTTTCAGGAGGGTGTTATTGTTACTTAGTTTTTAAAAATTTTGGTGTTTCATTCATCATGGGTTTTTTTGCATTAATTTTGATTTTTTAAAAATACTTCCATCAAAATAGTGATTTATTGTGCTTGCTTTGGCAGCACATATACTAAAATAGTGATTTATTTTTATTACTGAGGGAATGCCCTTAAATTCTGCACCTGAGGCTAGCGATGACCAGTCTCCCTCATTTCACCCTCGTCCTGGCCCTCTCAGCTGGAATGGGCTGCACTCTGGCTCTTCCAACTCCAAAGCATTCTCACAAAGTTGTGTGGGCCAGTCAAGAGGCCCTGCTGACATCCTAGTAAAGTTCAACCTGTTGAGTGAACAGTAGGAACATAGTCCTAAGAACAGAAGGCAAAATTTCATTTAGTTTTATTTCTCCAAAGTATAGTCGGTGGAGAGGATGTAGTTCTAATGTTCTATAACACAGTTGTGCAAGAACAGTCTATTTTAAATAATAATACATTTAAAAATAACTAAAGGAGAATTTGAATCCTCTCAACACATGCATATAATAATATTGGTGGAGATGGAAATGCTAATTCCTGATTGTATACATGTATTGAATTATAATGCATCACCCTATAAATAAGTGTGAATATTATATGTCAATTTTTAAAAATTAATGGAAAAGAAGGCAGGCAAGGGCATATGCTCAGTGCCTGTCTGGGCCTGACTTCCCTGAGCACTGGAGAAATATTCTTCTTTGATGTTTGATATGAGAACCAGTCTAACTAATCTGCCCTTCTTTTGGGGAAAACAGTTCCAGTAGCTCCACCTCCATCCTGAAAAAGTTTGAAATTGTAAGTTGCCTCCTCCATAGATTTCCATTTCAGAGACTGCCAGTATGTACCAAAGGCTGGCTTTAGTCCCCTTGCACTGGAGGCAAAAATAAATAACACCAGGCCTAAATAGCCAAGACCATAGAATAGATGATAAATAAGGGGCCTGCAGATGTGGGAAAGGAGGCTGTACTCTCTATGCTGCCTCTGGGTTTCCCAACCCCTCAGAGAGACAGCATAAAGCGCAGAGATGGTACACAGTGAGGAGATGGACACAGGGAATAATGGTTTAACACAGGTCATTCTGAATTGTTTTTAACACTGTGCCTAGAGGTAATAAGCAGTGATCTTATATTGCAAGTAGATTGGTAGAAAATGTTCTAAGCTAGCATTTATTTCACTGCACATTTGGAAGACCTCAAAGCTTGTTGTAGCTGAACATAGCACAGTGCACAGATTTGCTGACTTAGAACAAGGCATGTGTATTCACCCTGAGCATTGCAGCTTTTGGCTCTCTTCCCTGGTTCACATAAAAGCAATAACTTGTTCATCTTTGGAGGCAGAGAAAGCCCATAGTTTTATGTGCTTTTTAAAACACCGTGTTAATAATAACGTTGAAAACATGCCTAGGCTTAATGATTTTGCCATACCTTTCTGAGCAGGAACCTGAGTAGGCTAATATGCTCAGTGGCTATTAGGGTGTCAACTGTGGACCTGGTCTCCCAGATTTCACATCCCACACTGCCACTTACTAGCTGTGTTTTCCTGGGCAATTTACTTAACATTTGTACCTCGGTTTCTTCATCTCTAAAATTGGAATAATTGGGCCTACTTGCAGGGTTGTTGAGAAGATTGAATAGAAGATGGATGTGCATCAATGAACACGTGGCTATATTTCTGAATTTATATTTTCTTAATGGCTTTAACTGCTGACTCATGTTTAATTTCTGCCATACTCACCATGGAAATGTGATCCTCCAATGCCAATGGTATGAACTTCCATGACTGGGCATCATATGCTCTTGAAATATTTAAAGAGTACAATTCTGGAAGGCTGGATGCTCACCTGACAGAAATTCTTATACCCATTGGGAAATCAGTGGATATTTCTTTTCATTGGTAACTTTATCAACAGAGCAAGACTGACTGTATATAAGGCATAATCTCATATTAAAAACAGATGTAGAAAATAACTGGAATGAAATATTCCAACTTTAGCAATAGGTCTCTTGGCGAGTGTCATTATGGGTGGTATATACAGTTCCATAGACCAAGGCAAGAGATATTTTAGAAATCACACACAAATCATTTTACTAAAGAACTCATAGTGTCTCTGTTAGAGTCATGATCTGGCACTCAGAGGTGCCACAGCACAACCCGTAACACTTAACCCATAACTGTCCAGTCTCTGGACTACACCCTTCCAGTTCGAGGGAAATGCACATCGTTGCCTCCTACAATATGAAGAGAATTCCTTAAAAAGGTAGCCTTATTTGAAAGTTGAGAAGGATAATGGGTTATGATGACAGTGCTTGGGAATGCTTGGAGGATATGAGAGTGAGGAAAGTCATATGTAGATTTAATGGAGTCTTTATAACAAAGTATCATTTCTCAGTAATGCTCAGAATCATTTATCCTAGGTTTTTCTTGTTCTAGTTTCTGTTTTCCATGCTCCTCAATTAACACAGTATTCAGAAAATTTGCAAATGATAGCCTAGGAACATCTTGCATTATTGACATGTCATGGTGTTCTTAAAAATTGCATGTATGTAACCCATGTATAGCATGGTACCAGTTCTTTACATTAGTAACTAGATGGACATAGATTTCTTACAATGTGAATAGTCTTATCTTTAAAAAATAATATTTAAAATTTTAACGTAATAAATAAAAATTTTACATATATTAATTATAGTTTTTATTTTACCTTTTAAAGTTAATAGATATTTTAGATATTTTAAAAGATGACTTTTGGAAACATGCAAAGTAACATATTGTATTTTCTATCTAATTTATATGTTCTAATAATATATGCCTAGATTTTGTGAACCTGAACATAATCACAACTTTTATTTAATTTTTTAAATCACAACTTTTAAACCCTTCAAATAATTGCTATGAGTTGAAAATAAATTATGTAAACATCTTGATTATGACAACGAAGTTAATGATTTTGCTAAAATAAAGGCAAGAAAAACTAATTAAATGGAATAAATACAAAATCTAGACTTTATATAAATCTTTATTACTCATTTAACTATCTTTAGCCCATAGGCAAAAGAGCTAAGCATGTGCAATAATAATTAAATTTAATTAACTGATTATTATTCTGCCATCCCTCAAACAGAAACTGTAGCTTTACAGGAATTCTTTATTTTTATTATTATCAGGGTACATCTGTCAAGGTAGGAGGATACAGTATATTTTGTTTTATTTTATTTTGTAGTGCTGAGGAATCAAACCCAGTGTCTCATACATGCTTGTCAAGTACTGTATCACTAAGCTACAGCCCCAGCCCAATAATATATTTTATACACCAGTTAGTAATAAAAAAACTAAAGTCCCACCTCATTGTTGAAATATTACTTCAACAATTCCCTGTGTCTATTTGTTAATGGAGTGGCCATCCAGTCTCCCAGGCCAGACAAAAATACAGATTAAAGGCAAGGGGGATTGTCCCCAAATGGGAGTGTCCCTAACCTCATGCAAGCACAGGAAGAAGGCATCCTGGAGGAAGTGACCAATTTACCCCAAAACAGTGATTTGCCTAAAACAGAGACTTTCCAGTAGCTCCAGTCCAGAATTATAAATTACTGTGGGAGCCAGTTCCACAGGGAGAGGGCCAATTATACCCCTAGACTGACAGGGTAAGAAAGAGTAGTAGAAAGATACAGGAGTGGGGGAAATTGGGCTCCACAAATAACATTTCTTGTGGTCAGTTTCCTTTACTTTCCTCAGCCCCAGTACTCGGATGTTTAAGATTAAAAGTGCTTGAACCTGACAGACAACTGAAAGCACTGATTGTCTCAAGAGCAGAGATTCTTTGGAAATGATAAGGTGCAAACACTGCAAATGGCTCCCTTTGCATTGCACTGCAATCTCCAGCCATAAAGGCTGCCAGCACCAGCGGGGGCAAAGCTGCCAACCATCCCTCAAAACACTAGGCTTTGGCAACCTGAGGACTCCCTGGACTATATAATGACAGGGCCTAAGCAGCCCAGGTTTGGGTTGTAGTTGTTAGAGGAAATCTCTGGCCATAGTGCTCAGGGGGAGAACCAGCAGGTGGAGGACACTCTGTGACCCATGTCCGGAAGGCCACTAAACACGGACTCTTGAGACGAAGCAAGCTGGGCCTGTCTGGCTTTCTAACACTCCTTTCTCAGAGCTTAGCTGGGCAGCAGGCTCAGTACTAAACCCAGAGCTAGGCCTGTGGAATTGTATCTTCTCCTGGAACCATACTGCTGGGAAGAATCTCCCCTGAGAGAAGTTACTAAGCTTTTCTAGTCTCAAGATTCCAGATTGTATATAAGGGGGCAGTGCAATTGAATGTATTCCCATACAAAATATCCAGACAGAATTTAAAGAATTTAAAGAAGACAGGATTACTTAACTAAGGACCTATACCTCAGGATCACACATTTGGGAAAGTCTGACATGTGCCAGAAAACATCCAAATTCTAGTACCATAGTTGTTAAAATTATTTATCATTGGCCTTATTTGTCAGACATTTGGTTAGAACCACTTTTATGCCATAGGATTAAAACATAGACGTATAAAAAATCAAAATACTATGGAGGCTTTAGATGTCTTTCCAAATGCTTAAACAAGACAGGTTCTCTTGTGGGAGGAAGAGTTATGTTGCCATTCAGCTGAAGTAGGAAGGAAGGCTTAAACTACCTCTCTCACCAGCCCATTAAGTCTACTAACGTAATGATTGACTTTCATATGGAAGTGTGGTCTGCCCTGATTCTCCTCCTGTCTAACCCTTTTATAGCAGTGCCCTTGGCATGGAGGCTTATGCTAGGGAAAGAGTTTGGAGAGAGAACAGAGAGAACAGAGGGCTGCGGAGGTAAGGTGACATGGTTTTTCAGTCTGTGCTAGCAAGAAACACAATTACTTAGGCATCTAAAATGAACAGACATTTCTCAGACAAAGAAGTAAAAGCAGCAAATAAACATATGAAACAATGTTCAACATCACTGGTCATTTGAGAGATGCAGATGAAAACAATACTGAGATTCCATCTCACTCCAGAAAGAATAGCAGCTATCATAAAATCAACCAACAACAAATGCTGGTGGGGGCTGTGGAGAAAGAGGAACACTGCTACACTGCTGGTGCGAGTGTAGACTGGTGAACCCATTGTGGAAATCAGTATGGAGATACCTCAAAGAACTAGGACTGGAAGTCCCATTTGACCCAGCTATTCCCCTGCTGGGTGTCTTCCCCAAAGAATTAAAAGAATCATACCACAGTGATATATGTGCCCCCATGTTTATAGCAGCACAGTTTATAATAGCTAAAGCTTGGAAACAGCCCAGGTGCCCATCAACTGGAAACCAGATGAAGAAGATGTGGGGGTTTTTTAATAAAATGGAGTACTACTCAGCCATAAAGAACAACAAACTGGAGACATTTATAGCTAAATGGATGCATATTGAGGCCATACTCTTAAGTGAAATAAATAGGACACACATGTGTAAATACCAAATAGTTTCTCTGGTGTGAAAAACTGAAAGTGTAAATAAGGATCAAAATGATTAAAATGAATAATTCATAATTTGAAATAGGAAGAAAAGGTCCAGAGGGGTAGAGGAAGTGGGAGGAGAAAGGGAAAGGAAAGAAGGGAAAGGAAAAATTATGAGAAAAGGAAAAAATGGAAACAAAGTCTTTGTAAATAGGGAAGGGTGGAGGGGGTGAAGGGAGGAGAGGGAATGGGGAAAAATAAGAACCAAGACACATCATGTACAGGTACAAATACTAAAATGTAACAATAATAGAATTTAAGAAGAAAAAAAAAGAAACACAACTACTTCTCTGTGTGTGTCCTACATTTTTGATATTTCCAAATTCTCTCTACACTATAACTTTTCCATGCTCTGGTCCTGGGCATTCCATCCATATCTTTGTTCATGTTTGTTCCCCAGGAAATATTCCTCATTCCCTGTCCTGTTGAGTATCTTGTGCTCAATATCCTATTAACATATCAAAAATCAGTGAAGCTGTTCTCTACTACTAATGGTAAAAACACAGTAAAGTTTGTACCTCATTTTCCTGTGTAGTTATACACCAGGCACTTTGCTTCCTGTTTCATTTTATATGTATAATCCATTATTATTATTCCAATGAGTCTCTGAGGTCAGGAAACTGGACCAAGATTACATTCCTGGAACACACCAGACATGGAAACCAATGCCACATCTCCATAACCCCCAAATCTGTACTCGAGTTAGAAGGCTGTGGGGCCTCATCTATGCCCCTCTGACACTTGCTGTCTCTATTATGTTCCCTTTTTTCATACTTGCTGTTATCTGGCTCCTTTCTCTTCATACTAGCAGCCAGAGTTTTGTCCATTTTCAAAGTTTCTTCAGAGAACAAAGATTAACACTAGTGGTCTATATTTTCTGTTTCATTAATTTTCATTCATTTCCTTTCACCAATTTTTTTAAGGTTTATTTTTTGCTCTTCCTCTTCAGGAATAGTTAACTAATCTTTAGCTTTCATCAATATGAGTACATAGTCAATACTGTTTCCCTCACCTACAGCTTTTCTACAAGTTTTCATATATTGTATTGTTAATTATTCAGTCCCAAGAATCTTTGAGTCTCCATTATATTAATAATGTACTATGGTGCATAAATTATTTGAGATGTTTTTAAACTCACAAAGATACATTTTTCTAAGCTAATGGTAAGGTGATGACAGACTGCAGAGTGTTCTGGCATATGATCACTTTTCATCCATTTCCTTTGTGCTTGGGGAGAATGTGCTGTCATAGCTTGGTACTCCACATTTTGGAACGCATCTGATTTGGTACTTGACACATTTTAACATGAACACTTTTTTCCAGTACTTGTCATTTATTTGGTACTCAAAGCACAAACTAGAATTTGTTGGTGCCAATTGCCTCATGACTCACTACCCTTTCTAGCCAAAATGATTTCTTTGGTATTGGTTGTACCTCCTGAAACCAATTAATGACAAGTACTGAGGTGCTTCTATGTATTTGTCAATTTTTAAGTACAGTGTTCTATAAGGGTTAATTCTATAAAGTGTCTTGATTGTAGTATTTGGTTCTTTTATATATTTTGCATTTCTTTTATATTTTGATCTATCATTTACAGAAATGGACAATGTGTCTCACTATGGTGGTAAATTAAGCAACTTCTCCTTGTAGTTTTATAAAATTTTCCATTCAATTAACCTCACCATTATTAGAGACTACCTCTTGTAATAGTTTTTGCTTTAATGGCTATTGTGTCTGGTATTAATATAACTATAGCAGCTTTCTCTTAAATAGTATTTGCCTCGCATATCCCTTTCCTTTAACTTTCAACATTTCTGATGGAATGGCTCCATATTTTAGGTGTGGCTTTTGAGAGAATACTACCGAAACTGGATTTTATTTTTAAATCAGTATGATCATCATTATCCTCTAAGTAAGAAATTTAACCTATCAAATTATTTTTTTGACACAGGGTCTCACTTTATAGCTGTCTTTGAATTCACTATGTAGTCCAGGCTGTCCTCAGATTCCTAGTGATCCTCCTGCTTCTGTCTTCTGAGTTCCAGGATTACAGGCATTGGCACCATTCTGGGTTATCCATTCTTAATTGTGAATTGTGATTCATTAATCCACTATCCTTAATCTTGGCCTCCTGCAAAGTCTCAAGACATGGACAAACTGAAAGCAAATTTTCTGCCAAAGGGAAATGCACATGGCTTCTAATCTAAGTGCTAATGGAGTCTTTATTCCTAACTGAAACCTCCTAAACCTGGCCTTCTTCATTCCTATCACCATTCTGGTCTTCTGAGTTCCAACCAGAGTCCCCCATCAATCTCTGCTTACAACATTCTAAGGCTTCTCTCTAGATGACATCTTCTCCAAATCTTTGCAAACTACTCACACAGATGGTATTGTGCAAAGGCATGGTGAAGGAAAACCATGGCAATGAAAAAACAGAGAGAAAGGAAAGATTTGAAGACAAGAATACATTTTCCAGGTCATGCCCCCAGTGACCCACCTCCAGCCAGGCCCCACTTCTTAACAGCACATTCACCTACTGAACTTATCAATGGATGAATCCACTTAGTATAGTGCCCTCATTATCCAATCACCTACCAAATACATTCAATTTTGGGGAGACATATTTGATCTAAATCATAACAGTGGTGAACATATTTTGGTCTCAAAATGTCTATAATTCAACCTTGCTCAAGGAAAATAATTATACAAGGTATCTAGTAATTTTTTTCTTGAAGATAAATTTGACTTTTTCTTGAAGGATAATTTTACAAGATATATAATTCTTTTCTTTTAGAAATTTGTAGTTAATTTGCTCCCCACTGACCTCACTGTGTGTCTTGAGATGTTCCTCCCACGTAAGTAATAGTAATAGTAAGGATTTTTAAGTGTTAAATGCTACAGTGTATCAGGGCCTATATTGACTACATTTATTCATACTATCATTTAGTCCTCATGTCTCTACTATGAAGTAAGTGCTATGGTCATTATTCCCATTTCAATTGACGTTTTTGCCATAAAGCTTAGATTTGATCCCATACCACCTGGTTCAAGTCTGTTCTTAACCATTACACTGTACAACCTATTTTATTTCTTCTCTCTGCTTTCAAGATATTTTGTCTTTTGTTTTCTACAATTTCACTAAAATGTGTCTGAAAGTAGAACTTATTTTATTTATACTGCTTGGGATTTATGTGATCTCCTGCATTCAATGGGACTTTCTACATTTCATGTGACTTATTATTTCAAAATTCTGAAAGATATCAGACATTGTTATTCTGGCACTACATTTTCTCTATACTCTGAAACATTCAGCAAGCATATGTGAGAACTTTTTACTAAATCCCTCATATTTTCCATAATTCTAATCTTTAAGTTGTAGGAGAGTTTTTTCAATTAGAGTTTTTGCTTCATAATTTCTCTTTATTTTTTTCCTAATCTATAATGTATTCCATGTATATCTAACTTAAATACTGTATTTTAGTGTCTGGAAATTTCACTCCGTTCTTATTAGTAATTAGTAAACTCCCATGGGCTTGGATATGTTTTATAGTCTATTCTTATTTTTTAATTATGTTTTTAATAGTCTCTGACTATATCTTATGTAATTATTTTACCTATTGATCTGGTAATTTTAACATCTTTGGCCTTTGCTATTTCTGCTAACTTTCTAGTAATGGCATGTTTCCTGGTGTATATTTAAATCATCTATGTGAGTCCATATTTCTTGTAATGGTAACTCGTTAAGACTTAGCTTTCCATGGGTTTCTTTAAACAGAATTCACATTGACCTCTGATGGGTGCCCATTTTAAAGTAAGTTCTGGCTCCTCTGCACAGCCCCCTGGTTCCACACTACAAAGATGCAGAGGACACCAGACCACCAGAGCACGGTACTGAGTCCCGCTGCTCCTGGCCCAGAAGTAGGGGCTTCTGAGCTCCATCTCACTGCTCCTGGTCCAGAGGAAGGGGCTTCCCGGTCATAATCCCTCCCGCTGCTCCCAGCCCAGAGAGAAGGGCTTTTGGGCCACCTTCTGTCCTGTTGCTCCTGGCCCAGAGGAAGGGGCTTCTGGGCCACCATCCCTCCTGCTCCTCCCAGTCCACAGGAAAGAGCTTTTGGGCCACCATCCCTACCACTGCTTCTGGCCCCTGTACCACCTCTCCCAGCTCAGAGGAGATAATCCGTGCAGGCGCTAACAGCCCCCCGCCCCAGTTGAAATGAGAAAACCTGTAAATAAGTCTCAAAACCAGACTTCCAGATCACCTACAGCAACCCCAAAGGGAAATGAGATGGAACACTCTGATACTCAACCACCTGGACCCACTGAACTGGCAACAAAAGGGGATCTGGAAAAAATGAAATCAGAAATAATTTCTCAGATAACAGGAGAAATTGTGCCCCTAGTGCAAGACATGTTTAATAAATCTAGAGAGGAGCTCAGGAACATGATGGAATCCCAACATAAGAAACAAATGGAATCCATAAAACAGATACAAATAGATTTCCAGGACATGAAAAACTCCATTGAAAGTCTACACAGCAGAATGAGCCAATGTGAGGACAGAATTTCAGATATAGAAGATACGATTGCAAATAGCAGTCAGGAAAAGAAAAATTGCTTCAAAATTATAAAGGAACATGAGAAATCAATCCAGCAGCTGCTAGATGATGCAAAGAAGAATAACATAAGACTGATTGGAGTCAATGAAGAAACAGGAGAGAGTGCAGATGACATAAAAAAAATCTCTTCACAGAAATAATGGCAGAAAACTTCCCAAACAGGGGAAAAGAGCTTGACATACAGATAAGTGAGGCATATAAGACTCCAAATAGCCTTGATCAAAAAAAAATTGACACACAGGCATATAATTGCTAAGATTCCAGAAACTCAACAGAAGAACAAAGTTCTACAAGCAGTTAGAGAAAAGAAACAAATCACATACAAAGGAAAGCCCATCAGAATCACAGCAGACTTCTCAACACAAACCATCAAGGCAAGAAGAGCTTGGAGTGACATATTCCAAGCACTAAAAGAAAACAGCCTGCAACCCAGATTGATGGACCCTGCAAAACTGTCTTTCAAAATTGATGAAGAAATAAGATACTTTCATGACAAAGAGCACCTTAGGAACTTTGTGAATACCAAACCAGCACTCCAAAGAATTTTACACAATATCCTAGGAACAGGCATTGAGGATCACACCCCCAGGAAGCAAAGCAGAATGAATCCATCTGGCATGACAAGAAATTAAATGGAAAGAGGGAGAACCCAACAAAAAGAAAAAGTCTGGCAATGACAAATCAATACATTTCAGTTATAACCATCAATGTTAATGGTCTCAATTCACCAATCAAAAGAAGTACACTGGCAGAATGGGTCAAGAAGCAAAATCCAACAATATGCTGCATACAAGAAACACACTTAATTCAAAAGGAAACTCATAAACTGAAAGTTAAAGGGTGGAAAACAATACTCCATGTGACAGGAACCTGAAAAAAAGCAGGAGTAGCTATCCTCTCTGGAGATCAAGTAGATTTCAAACCAACACTGATTAAGAGAGACAAAGAAGGGCACTACATCCTTGTAAAGGGAAGAATCCAAGAGGAAAAGATGACAATCATAAATATCTATGCACCAAACACTAGTGCACCCAACTATATAAAACAAATACTAACAGACATGAAAAGTCATATATGCACTAATACAATTGTAGTGGGGGACCTCAACACCCCACTGTCACAAATAGAGAGATCAACTAGACTAAAAATAAGTAATGAAATACTAGAACTCAATTGAACTCTTGAACAAATGAACTTAACAGATGGTTACAGAGTCTTCTACCCCACAAAATCAGAATACACATTCTTCTCAGCTGCACATGGGTCATTCTCCAAAATAGACCACATACTCACACATAGAACATGTTTAAGTAAGTGCAAAGGAATTGAAGTTATCCCCTGTATATTATCAGACCATAGTGTGATGAAATTGGAGATCCATAGCAAAAGAAACTCAAAAAATTTCATAAACACATGGAAATTGAACAACACACTTCTGAATAACCAATGGGTCACAGGGGAAATTAAAGAAGAAATCAGACAGTTCCTTCAATTAAATGACAATGACAATACAACATATCGGAATCTATGGGACACAATGAAAGCAGTCTTATGAGGGAAATTCATAGCAGTGAATATGCATATTAGGAAAACAGAATGAGAATTAAACAACCTGATGCTGAACCTCAAGCTTCTAGAAAAAGAAGAGCAGGACAACCCCAAAGCTCATACAAGGAAGGAAATTATAAAGATCAGAGGAGGAATCAATGCAATGGAGACTAAGAGAATGATACAAAAAAATCAATGAAGCCAAGAGTTGGTTCTTCGAAAGAATCCACAAAATTGACAAACCCTTAGCCAACTTTGTCAGAAAAAGGAAAGAAAAGGCCCAAATCCATGCAATTAGGAATGAAAAGGGTGAAATTACAACAGACCCAGCAGAAATCCAGAGGATCATCAATACCTACTTCCAGAACCTATAGGCCAATAAGATGGACAACACAGAAGAAATAGACAGATTCCTAGATACATATGAATTACCAAAGTTGAAGGAAGAAGACCTAAAAATTCTGAACAACCCAATATCAACCATTGAAATTGAAAATGTAATTTAAAACTTATCAGCTAAGAAAAGCCTGGGCCCTGATGGCTTCACTGCTGAATTCTACAAGACATTTAGAGAGGAACTACTGCCACTACTGTTAAAACTCTTCAATGAAATTGAAAGGGAAGCAATACTCCCAAATTCATTCCTGGAAACAAGCATCACCTTGATCCCCAAAGCAAAGAAAGACCCAACTGAAAAAGGAGAACTATAGGCCAATCTCACTAATGAACATAGATGCAAAAGTCCTTAATAAGATACTGGAAAACAGAATGCAGAAGTTCATCAAGAAGATCATACACTCTGATCAAGTGGGCTTCATTCCAGGGATGCAGGGATGGTTCAATATACACAAATCAATCAATGTAATACACTATATCAATAGAGCCAAGGAGAAAACCATATGATTATCTCCATAGATGCAGAAAAAGCATTTGACAAAATCCAACATGTATTTATGATAAAAACCCTACCTAAAATTGGAATAGATGGTCTCTACCTCAAACTGATAGAAGCCATCTATGAAAAACCAACAGCCAATATCATACTAAATGGTCAAAACCTGAAATCCTTCACACTAAAATCAGGAACAAGACAAGGATGTCCACTGTCACTACTCTTGTTCAATATAGTTCTGGAAACATTAGCCACGGCAATTAGACAAGAGAGAGAAATAAAAGGAATAAAGATAGGAAATGAAGAAGTCAAATTGTCATTATTTGCAGATGACATGATACTCTATATAGAAGAGAACTCCACCAAAAGTCTTCTAGACTTAATAACCAAATTCAGTCAAGTAGCTGGTTACAAGGTCAACACACAAAAATCAATAGCTTTCCTCTACACCAATGACAGACTCACTGAGAGAGAAATAGGGCAAATAATTCCTTTCACAATAGCATCCAAAAACCTGAAATACCTAGGTATCAACCTAATGAAAGAAATCAAAGACCTCTTCTCTGAAAACTATGGCACTCTGAAAAGAGAGATTGAAGATGATATCAGAAAATGGACAGACATCCCCTGCTCCTGGGTAGGAAGGATTAATATAGTGAAAATGGCCATACTTCCAAAACTGCTATAAAGATTTAATGCAATTCCAATTGAGATCCTAGCAGCATACTTCATGGACCTTGAGAAAACAATCCAAAAATTCATTTGGAACAAGAAGAGACCTAGAATGGCAAAAGCAATTCTACGTAGCAGAGACATGGCAAGGGGTATCACAATCCTCAACCTGCAACTATACTACAAAGTTACTGTGATAAAAACAGCATGGTACTGGCAAAGAAACAGACCTGAGGACCAGAGGAACAGATTAGAAGATGAAGAAACAACACCAGACACACTCAGCCATCTCATCTTCGATAAAGGAGCCAAACACCCTCACTGGAGGAAAGATAGCCTCTTTAATAAATGGTGCTGGAAAAATTGGGCTTCAACTTGCCAAAGATTAACATTAGACCTATATCTCTCACCATGCACTAAACTAAAACCAAAATGGATTAAACCTCTAAATATTAAAATAGAAACTCTGAACCAGTTGGAACAGAGGTTAGGTAGAACCTTTGAAGACATTGGTGTAGGAAAAGATTTTATGAACAAAACCTCAGTTGCCTGTGAACTAGCACAAACAATGAACAAGTGGGATCTCTTCTTATTAAAAAGCTTCTGCACAGCAAGAGAAACCACCAGCAGTGTGAAGAGACAACCCACAATGTGGGAAATAATCTTCACCTGCTTTTCCTCAGACAAAGGTCTACTATCTTGAATCTATAAAGAACTTAAAAAGATCAGACCTCCCAAATTTAAAGACCCAATCTGAAAATGAGCATCTGAAATGAACAGACATTTCTCAGACAAAGAAGTAGAAATAGCAAAGAAATACATGAAAAAATGTTCAATATCACTGGTCATTCGAGAGATGCAAATGAAAACAACACTGAGATTCCACCTCACTCCAGAAAGAATGGCTGCTATCATGAAATCAACCAATAAGAAATGCTGGCAGGAGTGTGGAGAGAAAGGAACCCTTCTCCATTGCTGGTGGGAGTGCAGACTGTTGCAACCATTGTGGAAGTCAGTATGGAGATACCTCAAAAAACTGGGACTGGAAGTCCCATTTGACCCTGCTATTCCACTGCTGGGGATCTTCCCCAAAGAATTAAAAGAATCATACCACAGCAATATATGTGCACCCATGTTCATAGCAGCACAGTTTGTAATAGCTAAAACTTGGAAACAGCCCAAATGCCCATCAACTGGAGACTGCATGGGGTTTTCTTTTTATAAAATGGAGTACTACTCAGCCATAAAAATTGAGAAATTAGAGACATTTATAGCTAAGTGGATGCACATTGAGCCGATACTCTTAAGTGAAATAAATAGGACACACATGTATAAATACCAAATAGCTTCTCTGGTGTGAGAAACTGAAAGTGTAAATAAGGACTAAAATGTATAATAGGTAATGTGAAATAGGAAGAAAAGGGGCAAAGTGGAAGGAAGTGGGAGGGCTAGGGGAAAGGATAGAAGGGAATGGGATTAATATGAGAAAATGGAAAAATAGGAACAAAATCTTTGTAAACAGGGAGGACTGGAGGGGTTGAAGGGAGGGCTGGGCAAGGGTGAAAAATAAGAACCAAGAGAGACTATGTTAAGGTGCAAATTTCCAATGATGAATGTCATTATATTGTATACCTAAAATGTACCAATGATTAGAATGAGTAATCAATAATGTAAAATAGGAAGAAAAGGTCCAAAAGGGTAGGGGTAGTGGGAGGGGCAGGGGAAAGGAAAGAAGGGAAAGGACAAATGATGAGAAATGGAAAAAATGGAAATAAAGTCTTTGTAAATAGGGAAGGGTGGAGGGTGTGAAGCGAGGGCTAGGAATGGGGAAAAATTAAGAACCAAGATGCATTATGTAAAGGTACAATTCCCAATGAGAAATGTAATTGTGTTGTATACCTACAATGTACCAATAAAAGAATTTAATAAAAAAATAAATAATGTGAGTTCTAAGCTTGAACAAAAATAAATCATGTTTTAGAGGACACCCTTTTATACCTTCAACATAGAACAGAGAAAAAGAAAACCAAGCTTATTTAAGTCTCTCATGGCCACCATTCACTCTATTTTACCAGGGGGACCAAACCTCATTACAATTGGTATCTGATTGTGCCTCCTCCCTTAGGCATTCCCTTGACTTTGTTATTCATCCCTCTTTGAAGCTTTTGGAAATCTGAGTTCTAGGTACAAATTAAATACCAATTCCAATGTGTGTGTGTGTGTGTGTGTGTGTGTGTGAGAGAGAGAGAGAGAGAGAGAGAGAGAGAGAGAGAGAGAGAGAGAATGTACAACTTGCTGGCAACATTTTAGAGATATGAGATTTGGCTTTCACTCCTTAATACTTACTTCACTGTCCAGTAGTTGACTGAACAGGTAAGCATGATTTTATTTTTTAATTAATTTTACTGGTACATTTTAGGTATACAATATAATGACATTCATCATTGGAGATTTATACCTTTACATAATATATCTTGATTCTTATTTTTCCCCATTTCCCAGCCCTCCATTCAACCCTACCACCCCTCCCTATTTACAAAGAGTTTATTTCCATTTTTTCATTATCTCATATTAATTCCATTCCCTTCTTTGCTTTTCCCTACCCCACCCACTTCCCCTTCCCCTTTAGACATCTTCTTCGTCTTTATTATACATTTTTATCCTTATTTACACTTTCAGTTTCTCACACCAGAGAAACTTCAGTATTTACACATATATAAATATTGAATATGTCCTATTTATTTCACTTGAGTGTTAACTCAATGTGATCCATTTAGCTATAAATACCTCTAATTTTTTGTTTAAAAAACACATTTTATTTATCTTAAAAATGTTCTATGAGCAAGTATGTTGTCTATTTTGGAGAGTGACCCATGTGCAGCTGAAAAGAATGTATATTCTGATTTTGTGGGGAGGAACATTCTGTAAGCATCTGTTAGGTCCATTTGTTCAAGAGTTTAATTGAATTCCAATATTTCATTGTTTATTTTTTGTCTGGTTGATCTATCTATTTGTGACAGTTCAGTATTGAGGTCCCCCACTGCTATTGTATTATTGCTTCTTTGATTTTTCATGTCCATTAGTATTTGTTTTATATATTTGGGTGCACTAGTATTTGGTGCATATGTATTTATGATTGTCATCTCTTCCTCTTGGATTTTCCCCTTTACAAGGATGTATTGTCCTCGTTTGTCTCTCTTAATCAACGTTGTTTTGAAATTCATTTGATCTGAAAAGAGGATAGCTCCTCCTGCCTTTTTTCAGGTTCCTGTTGCATGGAGTATGGTTTTCCACCCTTTAACTTTCAATCTATGAGTTTCTTTTCAAATTAAGTGTGTTTCTTGTATGCAGCATACTGTTGGGTTTTGCTTCTTGAGCCATTCTGCCAGTCTGTTTCTTTTGATTCATGAATTGAGACCATTAACATTAATGGTTATAATTGATATGTATTGACTTATCTTTATCATAACTTTTTCTTTTTGTTGGATTTTCCTCCTTTGCATTTAATTTCTTCTTATGGCTGATGGATTCATTCTGCTGGGCTTCCTGGGGTTGTGACCCTCATTATCTTTTCCTAGGATATTGTTTAAAATTTTTTGGAGTGCCGGTTTGGTATCCATGAGTTACTCTGGTGCTCTTTGTTATGGACGTATCTTTTGCAGGGTACCTCAATCTGGGTTGGAGGTTGTCTTCCTTTAAGGCTTGAAATATTTCATTCTAGACTCTTTTTGCTTTGAGTGTTTGTGTTGAGAAGTCTGCTGTGCTTCTGATGGGCTTTCCTTTGTATATAATTTGTTCCTTTTCTCTAACTGCTTGTAGAATTTTGTTCTTCTGTTGGGTGTCTGTAATCTTAACTATTATATCTGTAGGTGTAGAATTTTTGAACATGGCTAGTTAGAGCCCTATATGCCTCACTTATCTGTATGTCAAGTTCTTTTCCCCTGCTTGGGAAGTTTTCTGCCATTACTTCAGTGAACAGTTTTTCTATGTCATTTGCACTCTCTCCCATTTCTTCATTGGCGCCAATCAGTGTGATGTTATTCTTCTCTGCATCATCTAGCAGCTGCTGATTTCTCATGGACCCTTACTATTTTTAAGAAATTTTTCTTTTCTTGGTCACTTAATTAAAATCCTCTCTTCTATATCTGATATTCTGTCCTCACATTGGCTCATTCTGCTGTGTAAACTTTCAATGGACTTTTTAATCTCCTGAATATCTGTTTGCATCTGTTTTATGGATTCCATTTGTTTCCTATGTTGGGAGTCCATCATGTTCCTCAGTCCTCTATTTTTTTATCTGTGTCTGCTCTAGATTTATTAAGCATACCTTGTTTTATGGACATAATCTCTGTTGTTATCTGAGAAATTATTTCTCATTTCATTTTTTTAAATCCTCTTTTGTTGCCAGTTCAGGGAGTCCTTGAGGTTGAGTATCAGATTGTTCCATCTCATTGCCTTTTAGGGTTGCCTTAGGTGATCTGGGAGTCTGGTTTTGAGACTTGTTTACCTGTCTGCTCATTTCTACATATGCACTTTGCTGTGCCTTTGGATTTTTTTCCCATTAAATTTATTGGTACATTTTAGGTATAAAATACAGTTACATTCATCATTGGGATCTTGTACCTTTACATGAGTATCTTGGTTCTTATTTTTTTCCCCTTCCCTTGCCCTCCCTTCACCTCCTCCACCCTTCCCTATTTGCAAAGATTTTGTTTCCATTTTTTCCTTTTCTCACATTTTTTCTTTTCCTTTCTTTCCTTTAACCTACCCCTCCCACTTCCCCTACTCCTTTAGACCTTTACTTCCTATTACACATTATCAATTATACAATTTTAAAATTACAATATCATGATGTAGAAGACACTACCACAAACTTTACAGAATTTAAAAGGATATAGAAAGCATATTACAAAAATCTTTTTTGAAATAAATTTGACAAGTTCTAAGAAGTACTTTGGAAGATAATTTAATGAAACTGACTCTGGAGGAAATATAAAATTTGAATAGCACCTATTAAAGAAAGTATATTTCTAGCTTGAAAACCTACCTATATGACAACAACAGGCTCATATACATTTTAACTGATAAATTATATCAAACATTTAAAGCAGAAAAAAGAAGGAACACTTCTCCCCTCGTTTTAGGAAATCAGCATTGTGCTAATACTAAAACTGGATAAAGATGATAAAAGAAAAAAGTATGAACATAGATAGAAATTTGTTTAACAAAACAAACTATTAGAAGTCAGATCTGGCAGTATGTAGGAAGTGGTTTTATTATAGGGATGGCAGTGTTGGTTCAGCATTGGAAGATCCAACCCCATAAGTCATGATTTTAACAGAGAAAAGGAAAAAGCCATAGGATCCTGTCACAAGTTAGAGAAAAAGTATTGGACTAAATTCTACTGCTGTTCATGGTAAAAGCTATCAGGAGACTAGAAGTAGAACAGAAACTTCTGAACAGATCAAAGACATGTACTCCATACTTCCAGCAAAAATGCCTTATATGAATGGAGAAGATACAATGCTTTCTCCCTAAGGTGGGGAACAAGGGCAGATATACCTACTCTTCATCTGTTCATTAAACTTTGAAACATAGGCCCAAACCAAAATAGTCTGGCAATAGAATGACACAATTAGGATAGGATTGGCAAGGTAGAAGCAAAATCATTATATGTAGATGAAATGATCATCTACAGAGAAAATACTAAGAAATCTCTAGGAGCCCCTAGAACTTGTATTTGAATTTAGCAGGATTAGCAAACACAAGATATATATAAAAATTCAGGTCTATGTATACTTGCTATAAATGAGGAATTGGATATTGAAATTTAAAAGTTACTTAGGAGTACAAAGGACCTAGAAAAGTAAAAAGAAAAAAAAACAGTTTTGGAAGACATTTATTACATAATTTTAAGACTTCCTCTAAAGCTACAGTAATCAAGGCAGTGTTGGTGTAAGGAAAGACATATAGATCATTGGAATAAAACAGAGCATCTAGAAATAAAACCATACATGTATGGTCCACTGAGTTTACTGAGTTTTGAAAGATTATTTAACATTAACATTTTGTAGAATATAAACTGAATTCAAGAGCAGAGGAAAAAATAGTGTTTTCAGCAATTGGCACTAGAACCCCTGGTATATGTATATAAAAAAATAACCTCAACCCTTTATTTCCATACATAAAAATAACTCAAAAGGCTATCTGGAGTCCTATATGCCTCACTTATCTGTATGTCAAGTTCTTTTCCCCTGCTTGAGAAGTTTTCTGCCATCACTTCTGTGAACAGTATTTTTGTCATCTGCACTCTCTCCTGTTTCTTTATTGACTCCAATCAGTCTTATGTTATTCTTCTTTGCATCATCTAATAGCTGCTGGATTGATTTCTCGTGGTCCCTTACAATTTTAAAGCAATTTTTCTTTTCCTGGTCACTAATTGCGGTCTTATCTTCGATATCTGAAATTCTGTCCTCACATTGGTTCATACTGCTGCTCAGACTTTCAATGGAGTTTTTAATCTCCTGGAACTCTATATCCATTTTAAGGATTCCATTTGTTTCCTATGTTGGGATTCCATCATGTTCCTCAGTTTTTCTATTTTTTCATCTGTGTCCTCCTAGATTTATTAATCATGTCTTGCACTATGGGCACAATCTCTGTCATTATCTGAGAAATTATTTCTGATTGCATTTTTTCCAGATCCTCTTTTGTTGCCAGTTCAGGGAGTCCAGGTGGTTGAGTATCACTGTGTTTCATCTCATTTCCCTTTGGGATTTTTTTCAGGGATCTGGAAGTCTGGTTTTGAAACTTGTTTATGTGTCTTCTTATTTCATAGGGGGTGGGGAGGATTTCTGCTGGTACCTGCATGTCTTACCTCCTCTGTGCTGGGGGGGGCGGGTATGGTGCCCCGGAAGCCTCCTCTTGTGTGCTGGGAGTGACTCACCTCCTCTGTCTGCTGTGCCTTTGTTGAGGTGACATTTTGCTCATCCAGTAGTCTTCAACTCTCAGCAAGCCACTGAGAGGCCTTTTCTCTGCTCCTCACCACTGCACCAAATCCTGGGTTCAGAGTGGTGGCCTTCTGGATCCCTGTGATGTCCTGTTGTCCAGGTGGGGTTCTGGCTGTGGCCTGTGCACATATAGAATGCTATCTGGGCATGCCTCTGGCTGGACTTGCCCCCCGTGTAGCTGTTATCTGGGAGGGCCTTTGGCTGAGGGCTGTATACCCATGTCACTGGTGTCTGAACAGGCTTCTGACTGGGTTCTGCTCGCACTTACCAATGGTATCTGGGCAGCCCTCTGGCTTTTACTTGCCTGACTACCTGTGTAGGTCTTTTCCAGGTAGACCTTTGGCTGAGGCCTGTGGTCCCAAAATGCTGGTGTCTGGCCAGGGCCCTGGCTGGGACCTGAAGGCATTCATGAAGCTCTGGTCCATGCAAGCTTCCCACTCGGATCTGCAAGCACTTACCAATGATATCTGTTCAGGTCTCTGGCTATGGCTTGTGCACCTGCTTTTGCAGCTCTTTTCCAGGTTGGCCTTTGCTTGGGGCCTATGGGCCCAAGCTCCTGGGGTCTGGGTGGGACCTTGGCTGGGACCTGCATGCACCCACACCACTCTGGTCCACACAGGCTTCTCACTGGGATCTGCACGCACTTACCAATGGAATCTGGGCAGGCTTCTTGATGCTGCCTGTGTGCCTCTGAATCCTTGTAGTTTTACTCTTTTAACTTATATTTGGAGAAAAATCAACCTTTGAAAATCTTTTATTTTAAATTAGCCCCAATTTTATAAAATAAAACCTAAAGATGATATTTTGGGGACAGACTTTGAGTTATCCATGATCCATGATCATTGAAATGCACTGTATATCTTTAAGATCTCCTTTGTGTACTTTTGAAAAGAGAAATAAAAGAAAAAAATATAGAAAAGAGGAATCCTGTGGAGGTCCCTGAAATCAGGCTCTATAAGCTGCCTGCCATATTTTGGGGTCACACTGCATGTACAACCCACCCCAATCCAAGGGGTTGCAGCCTGTCTCACTGTTTTTAATGACTAGTCTAGGCATCTTTGCCATTCATACAGAAATCTGTTGTTCATATCCAGTAAAAGTGTCCTTGTTTCTGACACATAGCTTTTCTAATTTTCATCAAACAATCAGGAAGTCAGAAAAAAGGAGTAGTACACAATAGCTAGAGTTTTACTCAAAAATTTACCCTGACTTTATATCTAGGGACCTGTGACATATGAAAGGAATGCACAGAGGGCTTAAAAAGTCTGAAGCAACTTTAAATCTCTTAGCAACTATAAATTATGTATTGTTGTAACACAATTACAAAACATTTATAAAAAGTTTTATCCGGGTCAGAGATTTAGCTCAGTGGTTCTGCCACCTGCTCTGCAAGCGCAAGGACCCAAGTTTGATCCCTGGTACAAAAAAAATAACAATAAAGTTTTATTGCCACAATGTTAGCCCAGAAATCACCAGTGTAATAAGATGTTTTTCAGTTTTGTACTTTTAAAGGCCTATAAACTTGGGAAATGCAAATACATTTAATATACTGTGAGGTTAGTAATAATTAGCATCATAGTTATATGGAAATCTTTGTATATATTTACTTCATTTTACACTTAAGGCAGAATTTAGATTTAACCGGTTTACAGGGTATAAATGTGATATGTGGGAATAGATGCAACTCCCAAACCTGCCAGATATCCAAAAAGTGAGTTCATGTTCTCTAAAATCAAAGAATGAGTTCTAGGAACAGCAGAGGTTAAAAGTAGGAAAAATTTATTGAGAGAAAGCTTCTGTCTAAGAGAGATGGAAAGGGACTGGAAAATGGGTTGCCCACCCACCCTGCTTTTCAAAGGTGCTTTATATGGCAAAGCCATGAAGTGAGGTGGGCACACAGTGGGATAAAACTGTAGTGGAAAATTACAAGGTGGGCATGAGGTGCAATAAAACTATCATCAACCAATAAGAATACAAGTACAGTCACCCAGATAATATTGATGAAATGGGGATCAAATGGGGGAAAAAGTCACATATAAGGAATTTATGAAAAAGAAATGAACCAGGGAGATTGATGTCTGTTTAGAATATTAATCACTATTAATTTCTATTAATCACTATTCATTTCTAGGGGAAGTAGTACCTCTTTTCTTTTTATAATGTGAACCAGTGAATGTGCTCCAATTGTTTTTCTATGCTGAAGGCCCAGCTTTGTCTAACTACCTTAAAATTTCTAACTAACTTAGCTATCTGCAATAAATGTACTGACAAGAATTCAGGAACATCTTTAGAGGTCTTATAAGTATAGGAAACAGTGCTGCTCACCACAAATAGACTCATTATCCAATATACAAGTGTATCTCACTTATACAATAATAAAATGTTTATTTAGTTAAAGCCAATAGAAGTAGATCAAGTCCTCTGTAAGCCTCAAGCTCATTAGCCCTCATTCTGTAATGTCTTAAGTGAGTTTGACCATCCTCTAAAACCTATATAACTGGTTCTTTATGGAAGGCCCCAAAGAGCCAGAAGTTTACAAGGGCAAAAAGAAAAGAAAAATAATATTGATATGGGCTCAAAAAACTTAAAGGAAGCAGGGCTGAGGATTTAGGTCAGTGGTTCTGCCATCTGCCTTGTAAGCACAAGGTCCCAAGTTCAATCCCTGGTACCAAAAAAAAAAAACTTTAAGGAAGCAATTTTAGTTACCTTAATCAGTTCAAAAAGACAAACAAGAAACAAAGAACACACAAAACAATTATTTTTAAATCAGAGTATATTCTTAGGTGTACTGGCCAAGTTGAACTATAATAACCTGTTACAATTTTAGGTTTTTAACTATAAATAGACTAATCAAAACTTTTCCTAGCAGTGACCAATTAGCATTGTTTTGTTTTGTTTTTATTTTTCATGAGTCATAACAGTGATCTCTTTCAATAAGTTAACACCAGTAAGAGTCAGAAAAGGAAAGGGGGGGAACCTTTTATTCTGTGAAAGCAAGGACTGTTTAAAGAGGTTAGGCTGGTGGTTTATCTTAAGTTTGGAATAGACATCACCACAGTGCAGATACCTCAGGGCCCTCTGTATTAGAGTTACTACAACAAACCACTACTCTGTCTGTGGTTCACCTGTATTAAAGTTACTGTGGTAAGCTGTATTAGAGCTACTATAGTAAATGGTTTTTGATAGAGGACACAGCTCTCAGGGAAATAACAGGAAAGCTCCTTCCTAGTCTTAGTATTTTCCCTTTATAAGAGGGATTGGGAGGAAAGGGCACCCCCTTCAGACTCCCTGTTGCTGTCTCTTTCTCACCTCTCTCTGCACATGACAGCAAGGGAGGGATCCCTGCTCTGCAGTAGGACATTGGTCCCACCATGTGTTGATGCATTGTCCTGGGAAGGTGTGCTCAGGGCCTGATCCTCATGGTGGATAGATGGGTTTGGATTAAGTAAATCTTAAGTGCCCTCAGGAGTAACAGAAAGCTATCCCTTAGCCCCACCTCCAGAAGAGAGGTGTGGTGTACCAAGAGGCTTTTGTCTAAAGAAGTAGCAATCTCTCCTGGAGTCTGAAGAAAGTGGTTGTGTGAGTTCCAACATTAACACACCTGCCCGCTGAGCACTGGAGGAGATGCTAGAGTAGGGCAAAGCCAGCTTCTAACCTGTTGGAATGCTAAAACAGCCTGAGAGACTCTCCCTTAACTTTGACCTTTGTCCTAACAAACCTTCATCAGGGAATCCAGGGTATTGGCTCTCTGAAAGTTAGGGTTGGGGGCTGGACAACTGGGACATAAGGAACTGGGGACTCCCAGAATGTGGGCTACAACCCTAACCTGTTCCTGGGCCAGTGAATCTATGAAGACATATCTGAAGAAGAAGGGCTCTGTCCTACTAGTGGAGAGAGAAAAACCCAAACCTGTGGCTCAACTCTTAATGGAGGCTTATGAGAGGGTTGTGAAGGTGAGGTCTCTAGAAAGGGGACACTGGAGAGAACTGAATTTTACCTCTAACTTCATAGAGGAATGCAGGCTGGACATGATAAACAAGTGGAGGTTACCTGCTGGACACCTAGCTGGGCTGTCAGGACCCAGCTTCTACCAGATGCCCTTTCATCACCCACCAAGGAGTAGCCCCAGCCAGGTTTTGTAATTGTCACCCTGGTTGTCACCAGTTCTAAGCATCCAGGGATCTGTCTCCAGAAAGAAACCCATCCTCCTGTTTGGCTAATATTCCCACTGTCCCTAGGGATTGGCTGAAGATTAAACTGAAGGTTGCTGGGTAACCTGCTTTCTGCTTTGAGAGTGGCAGCTGCTCTAGTAGCTTTTAGTTGGCTGACAGAATGCCCACTGAGATTTAGTATGTAAAAAAGATAGGAAAAGAGTGTCTATGTGGTTCAGCCATTCCACCACACTTACTTCTCTGTACAGAAGTTGAGCCCCACATTGGGTGCCAAAGACGGAACCAATTCTCTTCCAGTAGGCTTTTGTTCTGAAGGCAACAGGACAGCAGTGGGGAACAACTGAGAGAGTTTGTTAAAAAGAAAGCTGTTGCTAGTCAAGAGCAAGTTCCAAGGGAGGACATCAAGGAAGCAGCCTAAATCTAGGGGCTCATATGCAAACTTTAGCACATGAAAGGGACAGGTGGATGTGTGAAAATGAAGGAATGAAGTTGCCAGTAAACAACTTCTTGTTGTCAGCAGGCTTTATCAGTCTTTTGTCCTTTGAGTTCCAATTAGCCCTTTGTCCCTTGCATTCCATTTTCCTAAGACTTATCTCTGTTAACCCAGGCCCTTGCACTTTATCTCTTTACTTTCTGATCTCAATAGTGTACTGAAAGAGAATGTTTTAATAATTCCTTTACAGTGTGATTTGAGATGCAGTCTAGAACCATATCAAGTATGATGAGAATAGAGTGAAATGCACAAAGAGCTAGAGTGAGTGAGAAGAGGACATAGAGGCTTTGCAGAGTCCTGGCCAGCTAGCTCAAAGGGTATGGAAAGAGTGACATGGACAGAGGACATGAAATAGCACAGCATATGTATTCTGGAAATGCAGATGATTCTGTATGGCTTGGGCAGAAAAAAAGGGGGGGTAAGGTATCAAGTAAAGAACAACTTTTGTGGAAAGCAGTAGAGACATAAAAGTTCAAGTTTTAGTCAGGAGATGGTGAGAAACTAGTTATCTGGAAAAGATAGTTTGGAGAAAGAAGAAGAGAGAAAACATGCTAGAAAGGTAAATGGATGCCATGTTCAATGACTTACACCTGTAATCCTAGCTACTTTAGAGGCTGAGGCAGAAATATCACAAGTTAGAAGCCAGTCTGGGCAATTTAGTAAGATATTGTCTAGAATAAAAAAGAACTGGACACGTAACTCAGTGGCATAGTGCTTGCTTAGCATGCATGAGGCCCTGGGTTCCATCCTCAGTACCATTTAAAAGAAAAAAAAAGGTAGATTGATGCTATAATACATGATTGCTGCCAAAATGCAAAATCTCCTGTGCCACAGGTTTATTATTAAGACCAATATTTCCAAGGTTCATGCGCATAGTTTCACCTTGTGAAAAAATATTCTAGTTTAGCAGATCTTGAGTGGGTCTGAGATTCTGCATTTCTAACAAGCTCCCAAAGGATGCTGATGCTGCTGGCCCACAGCCCACCATTTGAGTAGCAAGGGTTTAGAATATATCAATTTGTCTCAAGTCCTTTATGTACCATTCTACTAAATCTACTACTATATAACTAATAGTTTCAAAGAATCTAGTTTTTAAAGCTTCATATAGTATGTTCCGTAAGTATTTTATTGCATTTAAACACCAGAGTTAGAGGACAAGAACAACAAATCCCCTCTCTTTTTCTCCTTTCAGGCTACATAAGCTTTTGGCTTTTGGGATCTTACTTCTTTTTCTACCAAATACAGCACCTTTTCCAAAAGAACATTTTGTAACCCAGTTCTCCTGTTATATAACCATTTTATACCTATGCTTTATAGCTTCTTTACCAGAGAAATCCTATAACTAAATACATTATAAACTACTTGAAATCTGTTAACTGAATTTCAGAGAATTCTGAATCTCCTATAGCACCTAATGTAGGACTTTGTAACCACAAATGCTTATATCTGTCTATTGAACAACCCATGTATACCTTGTGATTTCAAAAGAATTTCATGATTACATGGAAACTGATTGTACACATAATCTTTTTTCCTCATGTGCATGTAAATTTTGCATTTGAAAATACTGGGTTTCTTTCACTTCCAATGAGAATTTTGCACACAGTCTATAAATCTTGCTGTTAAGATAGTTTCCTTCATTATCCTAAATTTGTCTTAATTTCAATCCAATTAAAAACTGTTTACTAGCATTTTCCCCTCATATAATTGAGCACAGTATAGTTGATTTTTAACTGTAAACATACATCTGTGAATAATTCCTAAATACCACAGTATATAGGAGATCCTGCAGCATAATGGAAGTAATTTATTTCTAAATTGCTCCCATTTCTCTTATGACTTGCTCGCAAAGCTTTATTAAAATCAAGTCCAGCAGGTAGGACAAGAGGCCAACCTTGTTTCCTAAATGTTATGTATGCTGCCTGGGGAAAAGACTCCTGAGGTTCTTTCATAGATCATAAATTCATCTATCTCCAAAGCAAAGAGCAGTGGCAATATAACACACTGTTTAAAATCATGGAATCCAAGATACAACAGAGATTCAAATTCTATCTCCACTACTCTCTAGTTAAGAGAACTTGAGCAAGTTACTTAACCCCTCTCTGTTGCAGATGTCTATCTACAAAGGTGAATGATAATAGCAGCTAATTGAGAGAACTGTTGTAAGAATTAAATTAGTGATGTACATAAAGAACATGATTTACCTATGATTAGTAGTAGTTGTTGTTATTGTTGTTTTTATTTTGAGTACTGGAGATTTTAATCCAGGGCTTCATAGATGCTGGGCAAGTACTTTGCCACTGAGCTACATCTCTTTTACAATTTTATTTTGAGACAGGGTCTTACTAAGTTGTCCAGGCTGGCTTTGAACTTGGAATCCTTGTGCCTCACCCTCCTGAATAGCTGAGATTACAAGAGTGTGCGACCATTCCTGGCTAGTAGTTATTATTAATATGATCAGCATTATGATCATTTGTAACTCTTACCAAACAAAGCCTAGAGCAGTTTTCAGGCAAAAGAGGTATTTGCCACACAGAAGTAAAAATTAAACACCAATTTCAATGAAATAATTACAGTCACTATAATATGGCTTGATTATTCCTCTTCATGGGTGAATGTCGTTGATCAGCATCAGCCAGTCAAACCCATTTTTCAGCAAATAACCTAATAACTCCTAATGTAGCTAGTTGTGTTGTTTTGTGTCTCCACAGACCTAGGCTTTCTATTAGATAATTTGCACAATGTGTCAATTGAGTCTGACTCAAATTGGTATTGAACGTCTATGATGTGCGAGGCAGTGAGTCAGGAAGATGCAAGGATTAATATAACTCAATAGCTATTTCATGCTTTTATGTATTCCAGGTACCAAGCTAGGGGATGAAGATATAGAAGAAAGAAGTACATACAGTTTCTGCTCTCAGGAAGCTTTTAATCTAAGAGGGGATCAATCATAATATAGTCTAATTGCTGTGATAGGGAAGGAAAAATACCACAGGAGAGCAAGATATGGAGAAAGGAGGATGGTGTTTAGGTGGAAATGGAAAAAAAAAGCCCAAGTGGGAATCAGCCAGGTGAAGAAACAGGGAGATTACTGGGAACAGCATAGACAAAGGCCCAGCCACAAGCTAAGGCTCAGCAGACTTCCTTGAAGAAAGTGGTAAGAATTGAGTGTGTCTGGAATGGACAGCACAGGAGGGAGTGGAAAGGAAATCAGCTGACAGAAACTCCTCAGCCCCTCGAAATTTAGATTTTATCCTGGGGGCAATGAGAAGATACCAATGGGTTAAGCAATGGAATGAGGTAATCAGGTATATTGATATTACAGAAAAATTACTCAGGCTGCAGAATAAGGAATCAATAGACAAGAAGAGGCAGCCAGACTTGAGTCAGGATAAAAAAAATTAGATTGTTGTGATGGCAAAGGCAGAACTTGGAGGCAGCCTGGATTCAGGGAGGGCAGTGGAAATATAAAGAGTAATTTTGAAAGATATTAAAGATATTAAGTCAGGTGCAGTGGTGTACGCCTGTAATCCTAGTTACTCGGGAGCGAACTCAGGAGGATCTCAAGTTTGAGGCCAACTCGGGCAACTTACTGAGACCTTATCTCAAAATAAAATCAAATTTTTAAAAAGAACTGGGGTTGTAGCTCAATAGCAGAGCACTTGCCTAGCATGTGTGAGGCCCTGGGTTTAATCCTCAGCACCACAAAAGAAAAAAAGCTGAGGTGGGGGAGTCAATAAAAGTTAGTCATTGACAAGTTATTAGAAACTAATCATTATCATCGCTTCTCGGCCTTTTGGCTAAGATCAAGTGTAGAAACTAATCATTATCTCTGTCCCTTTAAAATTTCTTTCTTGGGCGGGGATTTAGCTCAGTGTTTCCACCGCCTGCCTTGCAACCACAAGGTCCCAAGTTTGACCCCAGTACCAAAAAAATAAAAAATAAAAAATAAATTTCTTTCTTAAAAAAAAAGAGCTGGCAGTATAGTTCTATGTTAGAACACATACTTAGCTTGTTCAGGTATCTGAGTTCAACAGTCAGCATAAGAAAAGACAAAATGACAGAATTTGATATCATTTTCAAAGCTTTGCATACCAAATTTCTCTGAGGAGTAAATTTTAATGTAAGAGCAAGGCCGAAAGAAAGAAGAATTGCTCTCAGTCTATATTCTGAACACTGGCACTTGCTACTCCAGACCTACCAACCATGCCCTGAGATTAGAACTTTCGGCAGCACTGTGAGGGCTCAGAGAGAAGTTATCCTACCTTTTAAATTGCAGCCCAGGACATATAGGCTACATCTTTAACCACAAAATATGTTTTCATTAGGGCCTTTTCTCAATTGTAAAAACTTAAATATAATAAGGAATAAGGATGCCTATAAATCAAACACAATAAAATATTAAATTATGCATCTTATTCTAAGTGGGGTACATGTATTTTATCATCAAAAAGTATGGGTCTAGGTATCCTGGGAATTTTGATTTCTCAGGCAGTCTGGGAGTTGGAGAACAAAGCTGCATTAGTTTTCAATTTACAGAACATGATGTTAGTGATTATATTAACTTAATCTAATATTATTTCCCATATTTAAAGACAGAATGAGAACCTTGTGTTTAGATTGTTGTTGGCTTTAAAAATCTAAATGGGAATGTACATTTGTTTGTGTATGTGTGTGCACATAGAAAAAAATAAGGACTCGCTTGGCTTTCCATATAATCGCCCAAGTTATTAGTACAGCTGCACATTCTGTGTCTCCAGGGATTAGAAGCTCAGCCTGAAATCTCATTTAATTACAGACCATTGACTACCATGGACCTTTTGCATCTGGACTCAGGAATAATAGAGAGCATTTTCTCTGAATGGTTTGTAGTGTTCAGGATAGAAACACGTGTAGTTCAATTTCTAACATTTGATTAAGAACAAAAAGCAAAAGTTCACAGATGGTTAGCTCAGTCTATTAAATAATTTCACTAAAGTTCCTTGACTTTCTTCTTCTTTGGAGGCTTAGAAAACTCAATACTTTCCCCTTTTGGGTATAAGGTGAAAGGGCACAAAATTATTTAACTCATTTATAAATGAATGCAACAATAATATCTACCTCACTGGTTATCATGGGAGTGAAATCAGGTAATGAATTAAAAAGACAACATGAATCAAATGATATGTTAGGTAAACAATACACTACCATTACTCACCTTTTGGGGAAAAAAAAGCCTTTTGCGGACCTACTAGCTATCACACTCTATTCTATACAATGGAAATGGTGAATAAAACACGTGATTTCTGCTCTACTGCAATTTTCATTGTTGTTGTGAAGGGGACAGATGAATAAATCAGATGTTGCAGGGAGTGGTTAGAAATAGGAAACAAAGGGAGGTCATTGACAGTGACTGTAGGGTTCCTTTGGAGAAGTCCCTTCAGAAAGGTAATATGAGATGCACTTGAAAAATATGCTTAAACATTTAAAAAATTTTATTATAGTAAAAGACACATTGCCATTAGTCCTCCTCAAAATACTCCCCCTCGCTTCTAATATACCTGACCCATTATTCTCATCACTTTTTGAAGCAGTTCTGCAAGTCTTTTTTGGTGCCTGTATGTCCTGAATTGATTCAAAATGTTTACGTCAATTGCTGTCAAGTAAAAATATTTTATTGTGTTTTCATCAACCATATTCACTAGATCTGGTACCATGTAACTTCTGGCTCTTCCCCAAAGTCAAAATGCCCATGAAACATTAACATTTTGAATCTATTCATGACATTGAAGCAGATAGTGTTGCACAACTAAAGATACTCACAAAAAAATGATTTCCAGAAATTAAATGGGAATTAGTTAGCTGAGCTGAGAAGAATGATGGCTGCACTAGGATGCATAAAGACAGAAGAACAGGCAACAAAATAGATCAAGCAGAAATCTGCATAGGGTGCAAGGAAGAAGCATGGATAAAATTGCAAAGGAAGTACAGGCTTTGGGCTGAATTGTCACATAGAGACATTATAGAAGGAAGAAAAGAAAGTCAGAACTGAGCTTTGGAATATCCTAACATCTAGAGGAAAGTAGAGAAGGAAAAGTCAGCAAAGGAGCAATCAATAAAAGATAGGAAATCTAGGAAAATGTATTCTGATGACCAGGAGAAGAAATGTTAAGAAGAAACATGAAGGAAAAACGAAGTGTCAATGCTTCAAAGGCAGTTGAAATGAAGAAGGTAAGTACCCAGAAGAGCTCACTGGATCTAGTAATGTCGAAATTGTGGATGACCTTCATAAGGGGATTTAACCCTGAATGTAGTGGGCTGGGGAAAGACTTGAACTTGAAGAATGTAGAGAGTAATTTTATACAGTTCTTTTGTAAATTTTTACTATGAAAATCAAAGAAATTAGACATAGATCTAAAAATATTCCTTTTAGTAACTAATACTTGTTACTAGCTACCAGTTTTTGTCCACCCACAATGATCCAGGCAATACGTATGTTATCTCAGTAACATTATAATATGTAAATCCTATCTAACAGATAATGTAATTTCCTGCTTAAATATGAGTCAAATGAGACAAAGAGAGTTTAGATAACTTACACAAGACCTAGCAACTAGTCAGTATAGGAATTAGTCGGAACTCAGATGTCTCCAGGTTCAAAGACACTGGTTTTCCCATGAAACTGCAGCAGCTATGTGCCCACACTCCCAACCACCTTCACCAGACAAATGTATATTAATCTTCAGCCTGGATATTGGCTCAGTGTGTTGGTAATTGTATTCTTTGTATTAAACCCATCTGATCCCCACTCATGGCTATTGGCCGCATGTGACTGGTATTCTGGAGCTGGGGCAGACCCAAGGACAATATGAACAGAACACATGACCCCTCTCTTTCTTCTCTCAATGTTTCAATCCTCTGCATCAGCTTCATGTTCGGTCGGCTTTCCCCTGTGCACACTAGATACCTTCTGGTGTATACATGATACATTCTCCATTGTTCACATCCAGAAATGTTAGACAACTCTCTCACACCTGATATTTAGCCAGTCTGACTGAGCCAACTGTTGCTAGATTCACCCCTTATCAGTCATCAGGGACTTGTTCAACTTGAATTGGCTAATGCCCAAACTAATGAACAAGATGCCAGCATAGAAAGCCCTGAACCCTCCTATGTCTCCATGAACATAACAATCCAACAACAAATCATGCAGAGATTCCCTTTAGAAAAATCTAGGAACTAGTTAAAAAGACTTCTGCATGCTAGGCAAGTACAAAACCAACTACATCAAAGCCAGAAGGGAAATTTGAAATACCCTCTTGCCTTAATCCCTACCCCTTACATAGTACAATACAATCAAGACAAAAACCTCAACTTTCAGATTCTCCTCAGGGACTCTAAACAGCAGTGTGATAGGTGAGAGAGTCTAAAACTCATTGATACAGGAAAATACTCAGACAAATAAAGATAATGTAACAGTGATTGATAAATCACTGAACTTTTATATAAAAGTTAAAAGACAAAAGTATGGAAGATGAGTACATCCCAGAGATCTGCTGTACTGCATGGTACTAACAGTTACAACACTATTATTGCTTAAAAATTTAAGAAGGCAGATCTCATATTAAGTGTTCTCACCAAAATGAAATTTACAAATTACATTTACATTAAAATATTAAAAGTAAAAAGGTCCCCAGTTGATTTGTGTATAGTACAGTTTGAACAAGGCTGCTACGAAATATTTTAATACATGTCTTCTATTCTATGGTTGTTGTCTTAGCCCAGGTATTGTGTATTTCAGATGTTTATTCATATAAATAGATAGATGGAAAGGCACTACATTCTCCTTTGTTCCTGTTTCCTCTTTCTTTACCTTCTCTTGAATTCCCTGAGGAATTTGATTTTGGTTATAGTCTCTGCGTATTTTCCTCAGATTTGATAGAAAGATAACATACTTGATAATTTCTTGTATATTGGCAAACAATTTCATTCACCAATACTGGGAATTGAATCCAAAGTCTTCTCACTGAGCTACATCCCCGGCCATTTTCTGTTTTTTATGTTGAGAAAGGGGCTCCTTAAATTACTAAGTTGCCCAGACTGAGCTCAAACTTCAGATCTTCCTTCCCCAGCCTTTCAGAGTGGTGGGATTACCAGATTGCCAGCATGTACCACCATACTCGGCTTGCAAATAACGTTTTATATTCCAATAGGTGAATCTCATAAATCTAACCAGCAAAAGAAGCCAGACACAAATGAGTACATATTGAATGATGCCATCTATAGAAGCTGAAGAACAAGCAAGATTGACATATGTGGCAGAGGTTATAATTATAATAATGGTTCCATTGGTGGGAGGAATGCGCAAGCCTACTAGGATGCAAGGAATGTCTGTTTCTTGTTTTGTGGTGGTTACATGTACTTGTACACATGTATAAACCAACCAGCTGTATGTGAGCTTAAGACCTTTGCACTCTACCATATATGAAGTATACCTCAACAAAAGAAAAAGGCTGAAAAGAGACTAAAAACTAATTAACAACTATAGAAGAACATTGAAGGTGAAGACCAAAAGTAAGCCCTTCCTCTATAAAAATTACCAGACCAAAAACTGATAGGTACCAGGGATCGAACTTGGGTCCTTGCACTTGAGCAGCAGGCGGTGAAACCACTGAGCTAAATCCCCAGCCCTGAGCAAATATTTTTAATGCCACAGTATTTAAAATGTTCTAAGTTTTAAAAATAGAGAAATGACAAGGTTCCCAAATCATTCTACAAGAAGAAAGATTACCTCACATTTTTTTCAGCCTTAAATTGGGCAAAATAAAGATGCACAAATACTCCCATTCTAAATAAAGCTGCAAACAGGGAGTGACAGCTGCACTCTGGAGGAAGGACTGAACTAGGCCTCTTAAACCAACACTACCTCCCTCCACTTTGGGGTGCTAAAATGAGGGAAGAGCTAAAAAGGCAGCTAAGCCTTCTCCACTTTCACTCCAAGACTCCTCAGCTGCAGGTTAATCTTGATCTGGAAGAAGAGAAGCAGATTTAAACAACTAAACGTGTTCAAAGTTCTGTAACATCTGTCTTGGGACACTAGTTATTAGGATCATCATGCCCAGTTAAAATTTCACTGAAGAGTAGTCACTATGCAACTAAGTTAAGAATCTATGGGTCAATTTTTAAATTAAAATCTGTTTTTTAAAAAAATCCAGAAAGCATGATATAAACACAAGCATGCTGCTCTCTGACTACCTATAAACTTGACTTTGAAGGAAAAGATTGATGAAGGTGATGTTGGATGTTGGTTTCTATCAGTTCAGATTCCTGCTGTTATACAAAAAGCATCGGTTACAACACATTTAAATTTCTCCACTAAGGATCTGTGTTCACTCTTTATTTTTGACCTCTGTGCAAATGAAATTTGTGAAACAATGATTGCATCTACTGGAGCTGAGAGTCTCTTTGCATTTCCATCCATCTCATTCTTTCCAGGGTTCTGCTTTCAGGTACACAGAAAGAAAAAGCTAACAGAGCAGCAGGCCATGGTCTGAAATCAGTACTCAGAGTATCAGCCCACATAGAAGCAGATCTTTTTGAAGGTTGAATGGGGCTGATAAAATAACCAATTGTCCTGTGGTGTGGAAGCTACGGGGATTCAGCTAATGGGATTCACACAGGTCCTAGGAACCCACCTCACAGCTGCAGCAAGAAATGAGGGAAAAAGTAATATCTAAGTACAGTGTTGCTATAGGTGAATTAACAAATATGTAAATGTATGTGCACATGTCTGTAGGGTCTTGTGTATGTGAGGAGTAAAAATTGACCACGAACACATGCACAGGTTTCACTTATCCAGTGTCTGCTGTAAATTTTAGGGCTATCTATCTGTACTTTTGGAAACATCCCCCATATATCAACTATACTCCCATGAAGAAAGGCTCCTGGGGATATGGGGGTGTGCATTCCATTAAAACCAATCAATGGTATTGTTAAATTACATAAATATTTCCATGCAATTATCAACAGAAACATAATTATCTGAACAATCGTACACTAAAAAAAAATCATTCTTGAAACATACTGCTCAGGTCAAAATGTTTATTTGGAATCCCCAGTCCATAGACTTCTTTTTTTGTGTGTAATTTCCAGCTCATTTAGCAACTTAGAAACCAAACAGGCATAGTCTGCAGCTGAAACATACCAGGGCAGCTTCGGTCTCTCCCCAGGCAACACACTGTGCCTTTTGGCTCTATTCCTCCTATCATGGCAGACAAAGAATGTACAAGGAATGTCTCATCTGGATTCAGGCAGTGAAGGTGATGGTGAGAAGAGGTGGTAACCAGCACTGACTAGCCCATCAGCAAAATCAAAATGTACGTACCAGTGTACACGTGCATGTGCTGGAGACAGAGACCAGAGGACATCTGCTTTAACAGAAGGAATAAGTAGATCCAGCTAAGGTGTAACATTAAATACAACCTCATAGTAAAGTCAAGTCTGCACATGTTATTTCTCTTTGTAGGATATGTAATCACTTCCCAAAGCTGCTTTATTTTTATGAAGAATAGAGTCTTAAGTCAAATGGAAAGAGCTGTTATGCTATAATATGGCATCTTGGGCTTATAGAGTTGAAAAGAAAGGTTGCTGTTCCCAGGAACCTGGAGGAAAGGAGACTCATACAGTATGGCTTTCCTACATTGCTGAAAATGTAGCTCCTAATTTCAAAGTCTTCCCAGGTTAGAGGGCTGTCCGTGGCTGCTCTGATCCCTGCCTAAAGAATTAGAGTATCAGGAAACAATTCAACTTCTCAGTGCACTCATGTTAGTTTCCTAAAAGGTTCCAATATTGGAGTAGCTGAAGAGCCAACCTGGAACAATGCAGAGGTCTTTAACATGGCCTTGGGTGGCTGTGTCACACTCAATCCGCAAGCCAAAACAACATGAGTTTGCACAGAGCTCAGGACAATAGGGCAGACTAGGCAAAGCTGTCCTTGCCACACGGGCTGCGGGTCGTAGTCAACATCCATTTCCTTTGGAAGTCTTGACAACCTAGGGGACATGAAGGACACTAGCAATCATTCTAGACACTTGGACTCTGGCTGCTCTCCCCCAGGCATCTCTTCTCTGGCTACCTCAAAAATATAGGGCTCAGGAAGGACTTAAATGGTAAGGCACTACCAGAGTGTAATATCTATGAACTTTTGGCTTGCTCTCTGGTGCAACTATTCCCCCAAGCACCATGAGCGAACTCAGATTCTGCCAGGACAGCTCGAAGCCACTATGGTACCATGAGTACCTACCTACAGGAAGTATGTGGTAAATGTGTTGCATGAACATATTCCATTTTTATCATTTCTTATCTCTTCTATGTGCCTGTGTTCTATATCCCCATTAGGACTGTAAACTGGTCGACATATTTTAGTTCATACCCCTCACAGGTCCTCACAGAGTATCCTACACAGAGTCCTCTATAAAGACATTGACTCCTCAATGCTGGTCTCTGCTCACAAATAGATGGGCATTTTTATTTATTTCATTTACATAGTTTAATACAACGTGACCTTTTAAACTTTCACCTGCAAGCACTGACTGCTAGTAAAGCACACCAGCTTCTAAATGGAATTAGACTTTTCTAGTCCTGGTGGAGGGTGCAAGAGAAAAAGTATATGATCAATTTTGTAGGCTATTTTGACCACTTATGTCCTGTTACTGAGAATTATTTGTACAATAAAAACATCAGAAATACTGTCTAGTAGATAAATATAAATTTTCTCTCATTCATTTTATTTAAGACCACTTTCTATTTCACTTTTCTTAGTTGTTTCTGCAGAAAAATAAAAGACATTTGTCTCGAGGTAGTCTGTTTGGAATGAGTTATTCCAAGGGTAATCCAGCAATGCCTGGCTTGCGCAGGTAATACAGCTATTCACAACCCTAAGGAAACACAATATACACAGATGAAGCAGGTAGCTGGTAATTACATGCCTTAAAGATTTTCCACCATCCAGGGCAGAATTGCTATAAACTCCCATGTTGTATTTGAACTTTAAAACCTTGACTTGTGTGAACTATTTTGAAACAGAGGCACACTTATAACAGGAATTTCTCCTACACCAGGATTTAGAGTTGGGTCACACAGGAGATTTGCAATTCAAGGCCTTTTTGAAAATATCAAGCCCACACTGAAAAACCTGTACAAAACAGCAATTAGTAAAACCAAACCTGCGATGAGCATGCATCTGCTAATTATACTGCTGTGGCCTGAGGGAGAATCTTCCAGCCCTGGCCACTAATCCAGTGTAATTGCATCTGCATTTGAATGAATGATGTCAGGCCCCTCTACAGCTGTGACCCACTGGGGTCATCAGCCAATCAAAGACTCCAAGTGCAGCTGGGCCTGGTCATTTGTTCTCCCAGATCTTATCAGGGTTGACTCCATTACCCATCAGAACTCTCCTCTCTCACTTTCAGTCTCAATTTTCCTTTGCTCACAAATACCCAGGAAAGGAAGGAGCTTAAAGGCCTTCTAATCCACTGATTTTCAAAGTTGTTTTCATTTTTTTCATTAAGGAATCTTTCTCTCAAACTAAGCCTCACACACCAATCCAGGATATCAAGTACAGGCACTTGCATGTGCTTTGGTCATAGAGGGGAGGATGGCAGGCAGGCAGCCCATCTCCTGCCCTGACCTGCCCCCAAATAAAGACTTCAAGTTACCGAGTCTGTTCCTTTCATTTCTGGATGAAGAATCCTTAGGTTGGCTGGGGATTTAGCTCAGTGGTTCCGCTGCCTCCCTCGCAAGCACAAGGTCCCGAGCTTGAGCCCAAGTACAAAAAAAAAAATCCTCAGGTGGAACTGCAATTTTTAATGGGGTGTTATTGGCATTTGGGAGCTGAAGCAGTCTTCACGGCACATGACTGGCTATCACTGTAGTCCTTTAGCAGCCCCATTCTCAGCCAAGTTCCTACATCACTTCCTATACGTTTGCTGGTCAAAAACAACTACTTAGAGAGCGAGTCTGGTTCCACCTAGGCTGAGACTCACACAGCCTGGAATGATTTGCCCAGGGTCAGTCAAGGATAGAGCCAGGATGCACTTAGGTTTCCTGATTCTCTGCCTAGTGCTTTTTCCTCAACAGCATGTGGACTTTCCAACCAGATACAGTTTTTTCCATTCCTCACCACTCTTGTGCTTTGCCCTAATGGTTCACTCCCTACTAATGTAACTCAGTTTCTACTCCATGAGGCTTCCCTCATCCTTTACTGCTTCTGCTGTAGGAGAAAGGCAGACTCTTCCATCTAAGAACGGAGGCTATCAGACAAAGACATCCCCAGAACTTTCTCTGTGATGACCACAAATTTAACTCCTGGTCCCATGACCACTGTGGCTTCTCTGTGAGATATGAATTTCAATTAATTAAACCCAATGAAGTGATTTTTTCTTCTTTTTAAATTGTATCATGTACAGTATATTCTATATAACCATGCTAAGAGTAAATGATTTTCTTGGCTGCTCTCCTGGTTATGGAGCCAGAGAAACCTAGATTTGCATCCTCCTCCTCCATTGACCAGCTGTGTGACTTTCTAAAGGACACC
This sequence comes from Heterocephalus glaber, assembly GCF_053883595.1. Lineage (NCBI taxonomy): Eukaryota > Metazoa > Chordata > Mammalia > Rodentia > Bathyergidae > Heterocephalus > Heterocephalus glaber. The sequence continues at coordinate 29,814,780 of NW_028258147.1, forward strand.
TGGCAGTGCAGCATACACAAGACCCTGCACATAAAGAGCCAGAGAAGGAGAGAGAAAAGAGACATCAGGCTTTTCTGAGCATTGGTTTTCTCATTTATAGAATGGAGAGCAAAGAAAACTTCCTTTCTAAGGATCCTCATATAGATTAAATCCAGAAAGGTGTGTTTTATAAAGTTGTCATACAGAGGTACCTGAGCACCCCAAGGCTATATTCTTTGCCCCAAATTTCTCCTTGGCTTTCAAATTCATCCAGTAATGTCAGCCCTTCTTCCTCCTCCAATAAAATGAGTGGACACCCCAGTAGTCATCTGAGAGATTTTATTTCCCTTGGATATCAAGGTTGGCATATATCCAGACCTTTTAAAATGGTTTTTTTACTAACAGTCTATCAAGCCTCCAGAGGGAACTATCATGTCTGAGACAGTCGGGATCCTTTTTTACTGACAGTTTGAGCTGTATAGTTAAAATCATTTTTGACAAGAAAAAAACAGGCTAAAGTACAACAAAATCATAGACCGTCCACAGTGACCAATTTTCAAACTTCAAACTCCACACCAGTGCTTAATTATGACATAGAAAAAAAAATTTCCATGGAAGTTTGATTCAAATTTTTGTCTTTTGTACTCAGTACTAAAAAACTAGTTGAACAATTTCATAAATCACACCTATTAAGTCAAACTAAAGCAAACACATTGTTCTGTGACATTTGCCAAGTTGTTTCAAAGTACAATTAGCTTTACTGAATCAATTAGGTTTTTTCTTTTTTTGTACCAGGGATCGAACTCGGGACCTTGTGCTTGTGAGGCAGGCGCCAGAACCACTGAGCTAAATCCCCGGCCCTGAATCAATTAGTTTTTGCAAAGTTATATATGTGTGGAGCATTTGTTAGATGTCTGTTCAAAAATCTACCCATGTGGTTGGTTTTTAAATGATATATGCAGATAGATGTTAAGTGTATATATGAAAAACTACATTTTATTGAAAGTAAAGACCAAATAAATCATAATAAATTCAATATTAAATTCCATGTTGAAATTCTTTAAATAGGAGAGATTCAACAACTCTTCTTAATAGAAAGCTTTCATGTATTTCTGAGGAAATTTTACTGAAGAAAAGACTGACAGTTTCCCAGCTACTTTTCCTTGCTCTTTTTATTGTCAATGAAACCATAATTATTCAATTAATCTTGTCAACAAGTGGAGGGTGGTTTCATTTCAGTTGTTTACTAATTATTATTGGGTAGATCTTTAGATCCTTGAAAATATTGTCCAATTGCGACAAACTACTAATGAAGCAAAGCTTGGTTAATTAGAGAATAAGAGCAATTAACTTGTCAGCAGTTCATTCCGACAGTCCCTAGAGAAATGCTACATTTAGGGAATACATATCACAGGAGCTATTGACCTCTAAACCTTCCTCCTTTTCTGTCACTGCTGTTTAATGGAAAGTCACTTATTTTGTCAGGCTAATAACTGAGGTAATGAAGTAGCCTATGGCTTCAGCTTGCTACTCTGTTTTTCCCTTGCTAATTTTAGAAAGTTTAAAAATAGATGAATAGGTCTATTTTGGACATCATTAAAAGCGGAAACCCAAGGTGGGACTTCAGGGAATCCATGGAGCCTGCCAGCCACCCCACAACTATCTGGAGCTCATTAATTTACCAAGACCAAAGAAAAGTTGGTTGTGAATTTTTTAAATTATAACACTGTTATGAGTCAAGCCAATTTTTTATTTAATGAGGCAAGGAAGGATGATTCTTAAATATGTTCTTTGATTCCTTCTTTACTGTCTTTACAAAACAGTGGAATTAGTTAATACATTTATAGCCATCTTGATGGGGGGAGAGTAAGTTAAATGGGGTGGGACTTATCATTTAAAAATCTTAGAGAAAACTCTTAGGATAACTTGTCTAGCTTTTCCAAAGAATAATCATTTAAGCCAGGAAAATTGATTGTTCATATCTTGGATCATCCATTTTCAGTGTAAATCCTGGGCAGAATATCCATTCCACATCTAGACTACAGCTAATTGTAATGAGATTGAAGATATTTCACTGGACCAATTTGCTTTTTCCTCCCTCCTTCCTACAAAAGGATGGGACAGGAAAATACAAGCCTGTATTTTGGAAGATTGGTCATGGCCCCAGGCTCTGGTCTGTCTGCCTGATAGCATTTATCCTTACATTTTTCCTGGGTGATACTGTGGAAAAAAAGCTTTTCTAACCTTAATCCATTATAACAAATACATAGGTTAAAAAAGAAACATGAAAGTAAAAACTTAAATGGAGGTAACTAATCTCATCTCAGCCTGGAGTTTTGCTGACGTTGTCACCGATAGTAGAGCTAACAATGTTGACCTTGTTGGAAATCAATGAGACAAAACCATAGCAGGCGTATCCCTGTGCTCCCTCCAGCCCCAAGTTCTGAACCAAATGAGAAACATGACAAAAGGGTAAGGTGGATGGGACCCCATACCAGCTCTATTTCAAATGGATAGTGTTCAGTTCAGATTTAATTATACTCCCAAAGAAAATTATCTTGATATTTTAGAAAGAAATCAACAAAATGTACCACTATACTAAATATCATGTCAGAGAAAGTGATTGATATTAGAGAATGTGGCACCTCTAACAAACAAGCAGACTTCCTAGTAGGATTAGACCCCAAACTTACAATTCTTGGACCACTAGACCACATTATATAGACAAAGTGCCCACTTGAACTGTGAACCAAAAAGCTAAGTGGACAATGTGCTCCTGCTGATGTCTGCACACTGGAGAGGAAAGCCTTGGCTTTGCACGTTGAGTTTCTGCTTCCAAGTTGTCACAGGATGAAGTTGCTCCTCTTCCCAGGGAGCAGTAAGGATGGGGCGGGAATACAGATGCACTTTCCAAGTTGAGTTCCTTCCCTTAGGGTAAGGAAAACAATTCCTCCTAACACATGTTCCAGACAAAGCTTTTCCATACAGTTATATTTTCAGGGAATCATTAAGAAATTGAGTACAATAAAATATGAATTAAACTTTGTTAATTTAAAAATAAAGATGATAAACTTTTCCATTGTTAGTAACAAAGAACCTATAAAACAAATTATTATTACCTGTACAATTTTCAAGAGACTGATTCCCAAAAGAATGTACTAACTTTAAGTTATTCTAAAGTACCCACTCAAGTAGAAAAAAGGAACATGCTAGCTATAAAGATGTTTTTAGTTGTTGAAGTAGCTGAAACATGCATATGTATTTTGTTTATACTAGACTAGTGGAATTGTTCACTCAGTTGCTTTTATTTTGTTCCTGAATATATACATATTCTACCATGGTTTACCTTCAGTTTACTGATAAGTAAAGAAAGACTATAAGGAGAAGAAGTCCTATGTATTGCAGGACAACCACAATTCTTGCTTTGGGAACACATGAATGCTATCTATAAATGTGACATCTAGCCGTCGCACAAATAGTATCTCCTTTGCTCAAAAGTGAGCTTTGTTCTATTACACTTCCTTTATAAAATACAAGTTCAGACAAAAAAAAAAAAAAAAAACCCTTCCAAACAGAGGCAGCAGAGCAATAAAACAAGTGTGGTGCACTCTTGAGCACAAGACCCCATGCAACGGCACAGCTTGTATGCCTGTGAGGCTAACCCTGACTACAGAGTTGTACCTAAGGGAGCTCAGGCCACAAGAAAGGCTGAACCCTAGGATAATGAACTGGGTCTCATTTGTGCCAGGAGGTGAAGGTACCAACAACAAATGGGCCTTGTACCAACAGAAAACAGATGGCATGCTGTTGCTGGCCAGCATAATAGGGGTTATTTATCTCTTAATTAATACAAAATAATTCTTAAATTGTTCAGAGTTTTATGGACCCAGTCAAGCCTTTGTTTTCAATTACTTTTCATTGAGCACAAAATATGCACGTTTTTTCTTCACTTTTATGATCATCTGGCAACACCCAGTCTGGTTAAATAAAAGTTTATAATAATTTTTCAACTGATTTTATAAAACTGGTTTAAAGATGTCAGTTTGGTAAACTGAACAGCTTTCAAAGTCCTTCAGACCCCATTACATGTGTGACCATTACAAAGTTTTTAAAGTGCTTTTATCTGCAAAATCTCTGTTTAGTAATAACCCTGTGGAATGGGACAGGCAGACATGGTCACCACTATGTATGGGTGTGTTCATGCCCTTCAGGGCTCTTACATGTACTGTGTGAGCTATGTCTCCCTGGGCTTGGCAGAATCCAAGGTGAAAGCACTAGATACAAGGGAAGTCAGAGCATCAGCTGGATAAAGACCTAGTGTGAACAACTCGAAAAGATGAACTAGGCCAACTGGATGTATCTCTGAGGAGAGGGAACGTGATCTGTCCAGCACAGACCTCTTAATACAGCTCAAGTTGAGCCTGCACATTTCTAAAGCACACTAGTGAGACATTTTCCCAAATTGTTCCCTTCTCAGTCTTCTCTGTCATAGTAAAAGGCACTTCCATCCACTTTTTACCCCAGCCAAAATCCTAGGGGTTACCTTTGAGTCTTCATTGTTCCTCCCTCCAATCTATCAGGAAATTCTACCTGTTCTATTTCTAGTTTTAGTGTATCTGCTTCTTCTTATCACCATTGACCCTTCTGACCCAATCATGTCTTTCCTAACTCCGTGAGAGCCTTAAAGCTGGGCTTTCTGCTTCTGTTCTTGTCCCTTTGGTAATCCATTCTCCACACAGTAGCCATTATAAATGCTCTAAAATGTTAATCCAGCCATCCCACTTATATACTTTAAATTTTTCAGAGGTTCTTCATATTTTCAGAATTCATTGCCCTGACCTACAAAGCTCTGCATGATATAAAATTTGTATCCTTCTCCAACCTGACTCATGCCAATCCCTTGAAATATATTGGCTTTCTGGTAGTACCTGGAGTCCATTAAGCACTCTCTACCTCAGGCCCTTTGCCCTTGCCAGCCCCTCTGCCTGGAGCGTTCTTCCAATAACTCTTTGCAAGGCTTATTTTAAAATCATTTTCAGAACAACTAGCTTAAATGTCACCTTCACACAGAAGGAAGCCTTCACCGATTACCCCACCAAAATAATGCCCCACTCCCTGTTACTTTCCATCTCACTCCTACCTTGGATATTTCACAGTCTGTGTCATTGCTGTCTCTGCTTATTTATTGATGATTCTTTCTCATGAAGATATCCATTCAATGAAGGAAGAGGCCTTGTCTAAATTGTTGGCCACTACATCCCTAGTATATAAATAATAGCACATAATAGCTGGATAATTTATTTCAGTGAAGACTAGGGAAGAGGTCAAACGTATATGATTACACTTCCTGGTATTTTGAACATTAGAACAACTTGAGGGACTGTATGCAAGACAAGGCTATAACAATTATGCACAAGGAGAAAGGAGACAGGAAAGATTCCAAGAATAAGCCAATCTTTGATGATGAGACAGAGAGCTGCCTTCATAGGAACTATGTCCCACTTCTAAACTCAAGACAGTTGTGTCTTCACAATAGTCTCTTCTTTCAAGGCACCAACTAGAGTCCCAACTTTTTTAAAATGAAAAAGCTGAAGGTATCTGCAGTTTTGTCTTCTACCAGTTTGGAATCTTTTCATCAAGACTCTTTTTGTAACAGATTTATAATTCAAACTATTTTGAAGGATTAAAAAAGGTATTATAGATTCACAAAATTACGAAGTCTACAGGCATGACTGGCTTAGGCATGACTGGACCCAGCGGCTCAAATTTTGTCATCTGCTAGCAATACAAACATCTCTATTTGTTATATATGTACATTGTAGATTTTGTGTCTATTTTCATATATCCTCATTTCTTGAATTCTTTGCTGTGGACTCATTCTCAGGCAAGTTCCCACCCCTTGGCAGGAAACATAACCATCATCACACATAAACCCAGATTCATACTGCTCCTGATTCAGAAGGAAAAGATATCCTCTCTCTCCCAGTGTCCTGAGTGGATTTCACAGAACATTTTTACTTGGCTTAGTTTGCCTGGTCCATGAGGCTGTCACTATGAATGGTCTCCTGGATGTCTTATCCAACCTTACGGTGAGTACAGCTGGCACAGACAGGCAGATCATGAAGACCCCATGGAACAGCTGAGATATGGATTCCCTCAAAAAAAGATGCTGGCAAAAGAAAGTGATATGTCCTTAAACCCTAGTCAAGCCACTCCCATATACCTTATGACTCCTGGAACATGCCACACTCCTATATGACCGAGGCTTGCACTTGGTGTCTGCTTTGAGTTCCCTTCCTTCTTAGCTGCCTGAGGAACTCATGATGGGATAGTTTCTCTCAGAGCTTTCCCTATGTGATTCCACAGTAGCCCACTCACATCCCTGTGTTCCTTGACTCTGTCTACCTGGATGGATGTACTATTATTTCAGTTTCAAAGGTCACACAGCTAATAAATTACAGAGCCAAAATTAGAATCCCATGTCTTTCCCTGGGCCTCCTCTTTCACAATTTTGTGGCATTATAATTGTACAAGATGCACATAAGGAAAAACTGTGACTTTCTCAGCTATTGCAGCAAGAGTTTTCATTTGGAGATTAATGTTGAAAAATAGAAAACAAGTCTCCACTGAATAAATAAATACAAAAGATCACAAAATGTTCTACTGAAGTAAATTGTATCATTGGAGTCGTGATAACTTGGGGGAACTTTTCTATTTTTAAGTTCTTTTCACAATCCTTTTAGAAGTCAGTATTCCAGGTAAACACTTGTTTGACATATACTTATTTAAATTGATCCTGAATAAGAGCCTGCCTGAACCAGTGACTGAGAACAAAAAGGTAAATAAGATACTTTCCCCTGCACTTAAGAATATAGAGTCAATAAAAAAATTCATACACAACATTCTGCATGATCATTTAATATCAGGTAAATCATGTTATTTTTGTGTTAAAAAACATCCACTGGTTTCTTTTATCATTCAGTTGTAACCTCCAAATTCCTTACTATGATTTATAAGATCCTCACACCATGGCCTTCCTGTACTTTTCTAACTTCTTCCTCTACCACTTCAGCACTCCCATATCTACTTCCTGCCTTGGAATGTCCATTTTCATATCTGAAATGTCTTTCCCCCAGGAAAGACATCACTTCCTACAGGTCTCTGCTCTAAAGGCTTTGTATCTAAGCGTTTTCATGTCCAAATTCTCTGCCATTCTCCTCCCAACATCTTTCTCTAACCTCTACACTTACTTTCTTCTAGCACTTACTACTAACTGATCATGTATACATTTGTTTTTAGTGTACCTACCTCTGCCTCTTGTCTCCCTCTTACATATACACACCCACAAACACATGTACTCATTTAAAATCTTCATATAAACTCACAGTTATGAATTCCAAAGCATGAATTGGCTCTTTTATTTATATTCAACAAGTAGTTGTAAATGAATTAATGAGTGAATCGGTACATGTTATATATATTATAATGGAAACTTTATCCAAATATACTGTACTAAATTATAATAGTTACTTTCTTAAGCTGTACTTGTGGGAGCTATTATTAATGTGAACTGAATCCTGGTATGGGACTAGAGCCTGTCTGTTGTTGAAGCTGTTTCTTATTTCTGGAGATCCATTTGAAGTAGACACTAGACTAGATGTTGTGAAAGACCCAAAATGGTTAACATAAAATTTAGTCTTTAAGGAGACTTTGGTCTAATAAGAGAGAAAATCCATACTTGATCATCTAGATGGACCCAAATAGAGTTTTTTAACTAGTGCATATTAAATTTACAAAATATTGAGTTCCATTGTGACATTTTCATACATGCATATAACATTTTCATCATCTCCATTTCCTCTATTACCTCATCTTACCTTTCCCTCCTCCTTATATCCTTCCTCTTGTCCAATAATTTGTAATGAGTTTTTGAAGACAGAGCATGTCATGAAAGCTCATGAGAGAAAGAATTCTATGAGACCATAGGAAAAAATCTAGTCTGCTTTGACTAACACCAATGGAGTGAAGGAGATAAAGACAGAATGATCCACTGAGATCTTAGGAGCCAGTGAATATGCTCAACAGTTTTGGATGGTAGAAGGCAAATGCATAAACCTGTGGTCAGCTACACTCAGGTCTTGGGGACAAATTTAACATTTCAGAAACTAGATATTTAGCAAAATTGAAATAGCAATTTCTCCTTCTCACAGTTCTTAAAAATAACATACAGGCACACCACAGAGATGTTGCAGGTTCATTTCCAGAATGCCAGAATAAAGTTAATATCACAGTGAAATGAGTCACATGAATATTTTAGATTCTTGGACCATGTACAAGTCATGTTTGCACTGTACTGTCGTGTATTAGATGTGCAATAGCATTATGTTCATAAAAACCTTAATTTTAAAATGCTCTACTGCTAAAAAGTAAAAACTCATCTGAGATTTCAGCAATCATAATCCTTTACTGGTGGAGCATCTTGCCTCAGCATTGATGGCTGCTGATTAATCAGGGTTGTGGTTGTTGATGATGGGTAGCTGTGGCAATTTCTTAAAATAAGATAGCAGTGAAGTTCACAGTGATTGACTCCTCCTTTCATGACAATTTCTCTGTAGTATATAATCCTGCTTTTTTAGCATTTTACCCAACAACTTCTTTCAAAGTTAGACTCAGTCCTCTCAAACCTTGACACTGCTTTTTATCAACTGAGGTTATGTAATATTGTAAATCCTTTGTTCCTGTATCTGCAATGTTCACATCCTCTTTAGCAAGAATGTATTCCTTCTCAAGGAACTGTCTTTTTCTTTTTCATGTCCAAGCAGCAAGTCTCTATCCTGTGAAGTTTTATCATGAGATTCCAGAGATTCAGTCACGTCTTCAGGCTCCAATTCTAGTTCTCTCACTATTTCTACATGTGCAGTTACTTCATCCACCAACATTTGAATATTTCAAAGCCATGCATGAAGGTTAGAATAAGCTTCTCCCAAACTCCTATTTATATTGATGCTTTGGCCTCTTCTTGTGAATTACAATTTTTTGAATGTCATCTAGAATGGTGACCTTTTCCAAAACATTTCCAGTTTCCTTTTCCCAGCTTTACGGAAGCTCTAGCTTTATGAAGTATATTTCTTATATAAAAGATTAGAAAGTTGAAATTACTCCTTGGTTCATAGGCTGAAGAATGAATGTTGTGTTCATAGACATGACAGCAACATTCATCTTACTGTACATCTCCAACAGAGCTCTCGGGTGACTAAGTGCCTTATCAGTGAGTAGTACTATTGTGAAATTCATCATTATTTCTGACCAGTAGGTCTCCAACAATGAGCCAAAAATACCCAGTAAATCATGTTGTGAGTTGTGCTGTCACCCAAACTTTGTTGTTCCACTTATAAACACAGGCAGAGCATATTTAGTACAATTCTTAAAGGCCCTATGATTTTTGTTTGAATAATAAAATAGCATTGGCTTCCACTGAAAGTCATCAGCTACACTAGCCCCTAACAAGAGACTCAGCTTTTCTTACAATCCTTCGACACCAAGCATTGACTTTACTTCTCTAGATATGAAAGTCCTCCATGGCATTTTCTTCCAGTAGAAGTTCTTCTGTGTCATTGAGACTCTATTATCTAAGGTAGCCCACCTTCATCAATGACCTTAGCTAGGTCTTTTGGTCAACTTACTGAAGTTTCTCCATCAGCATGGGCTGCTTCACTTTGATATTATGGAAATGGCTTCTTTCCTGAAACCTCATGGATCAACATATGGTAGCTTTGAACTTTTCTTCTTCAGCTTTCTCACCTCTCCAGCATTCATAGAATTGAAGAGAGTTAGGCCCTTGCTCTGGATTAGGCTTTGGTTTATGAGGCACTCTCCATGTAAGCATTAAGGTTGTTTCACCTTCTTATTCATGTGTACACTGGAGCTGCATTTTTAATTTACTTCAAGAACTTTTTCTTTGCTTTTATTACTTGGCTAAGTATTTGGTTGGAAAAAATCTAGATTTTAGCCTGTTTTTCCTCCCCATGCTTAGTCATTTCTAGTTTATAATTTAAAGTTAGAAATGTGTGACTCTTCCTTTCACTTGACTACTTAGAGGCTATTGTTTGGTTATTAGTTGACCTAACTTTAATATTGTTAAGTCATAGGAAATAAGGAGGCTCAAGAAGAGACAGAAAGATGGAAAACAGGTTGGTAGAGAAGTCATAACACATACAACCTTTATCAACTAAGATCACAGTCATATGGGTTTGGTTCATGGTGCCCCAAACAATTAGGGATCACAGGTCATCATAACATACTTGTTTATAATAATGAAAAAGTTTTGAATATTACAAGAATTACCAAAATGTGACACAGACACAGGTTGCACAAGCTGTTGGATGAAAATGATACCCATAGGTTCCCTAGAAGCAGAGTTACCACACTCCTTCCATTTGTAAAAATGTAGAACAGTCTCTGCAAAGCACAATAAAGTGAAGCACAAAAATATGAGGTATTTGAAAGCACTGCTCCCAATTATATGCACTTCATTAATAGTGGGTTCTACTGTTTACTATTCAGAAGATATTTTCTAGTCATCAAAACAATTTGAGCAAAGGAATGATGCAATTGGAGCTTTTCCTTATTGTCAAATTACCTGAGATCTGGGGTCATTTGATTTTCTCTGGAACAACTATTTCTGAAATGCCACACTTAATTTCCTATTCCCCTATATGTTAGTGAAGGATATGAAAACAACATTAGCCATATATATATATAGATATATACATACGAATTTCAAATTTCAGTGTCCATTCATAGTTTTATTAGGTCACGACTACTCGTGTCATTTCTTCTATGGTCTATAGTTATGTTCATTACATAAGAGCAGAATTAATACAAAACCAAAAATATTTACCACTTTCTCATTTTTGACCCTTGATCTACATGTTAGATTATACTAAGCTTTCAGTTGGAAGCAGTCTGTCATAATACTCAAGCTGGTGACAGACATTTTAGAGAGTTGATAAATGTCTCTTACATTAATATCAATATAAAAAATTTAGTACTAATGTGTATGCCACAAAATTTGTGCTTCTATCTGTTAATAAATCTGAAAGCACTGATTTCTTTATATTTTTCCAAAGATTGACACTTACCCAATTTGATATTTAGCATATGAATTCTACAAAAGATTTTTTTTTTTTGGTACTGGGGATCAAACTCGGGTCCTTGTGCTTGTGTAGCAGGTGGCGAAACCACTGAGCTAAATCCCCGGCCCTACAAAAGATTTTTTAACAGAAACTCCATGCTGTGATGTTAATTTATCATACCCAAAAAGAGAAGTAATTTTGTAGGCTTTTAAAAAAATATGAAGTCGATGTTCATGTAGAAATCTTGAAAATTACACTAATGTACCATTCAAACTTTAAATGTCAGTACATAAAACTATGTTAGTTTTCTAGCACAGAAATAAATTAAGGATTAAAAAGTTTTAAACCTTGGCGCTGCCTCTTTTGAGGATAAATCTAGAGCTAATGTAACATTAATCTTTTAAAACTTCTAAATTTACTATTCATTAGGACAAATAGAATGATATAATATACGTTACAAAGTAATATGCTTCATGTTCAAGGGAATATAGGGAAAGAGGTAAACACTAAATACCCTTGAAGTAAATTGAGAGTAGGAGAAAGTATATGTATGTTGAGGGGGTATGAAAACTGAATGTAGGCAACACATGAGCCAGAATCTTTGTAGGATAAAATAGTACTAAACAGAAGTCATTTGTTTCAGATATACTTGTAGTAAAATTCCTTCCTTCTCTGACTTTTAATATCTTTCATCATTACCTATATCTCTGTGTTCTGCCAAGATTGTTTGGGTTACATGGTAACATCAGTATCATCAAGCAAGCAAGCAATTCAAATGAAACTGGTGTTTGATGGGGAGCACGCAGTTGTGAATCAAGCCAATGATGTTGGGCTGGTTCTTTCACCTATCATGACCCAAGATGAAGAGGGTTTTCCATGGACCTTCCATTCTAACATTCAAGGAGGCAAAGTAACATGCTTAATATATTTTTAACATTTGTGATTGACTAAATATTCAATGATTTAGGTCAATCACATTTTAAAAATAATATATGAATTTGGGTCTATGTATTTCTTCTTTCCCACATATTCTATGTGTATCTACTAGCAGAGTAGCCCTATACTGTTGAGTAGAAAAATAATATGAAAGTTTTGAAAGGTTCAAAGAGCTATAGAGGGAGTCCCAAAATGGTTGAGTGCCAGCAACTCAGCTTCTCCAGGACAAATCCTCTAGAATCCAGGAAACAGTAAGAGGACCCGAAGTGAGTGGAAGGCACATGGGAACCATGGGGGAACTGACAGAGAAGAAAACAGGATTAAGCGATGCAGAAGAAATAGATCACACGGCAGAGGAGAGACTGTGCAGACTTTGCCAGCTGGGAGGCAAAGTGAAACTAACAACTTCTCTGTTCAGAGAATCGAAGAACTGCATTGGGACTGAAAGAGTCTTCTGCAGTGCAAGCCACCAGGGAGAACAGGAGACACTGCTTCCAAAGTGGCCTTCCACAGTTGACAATTGATGAATAACTTGAGCACAGGTGCCAGAGGCCACAGTCCTGGAGGAAGAGCTGGCAGGTATGCCTTTGTAGGGAAGGGTTGGCTATCTGAACCTGGGACCCAGATCAGCCCCTGGGCTGCTTCACGCTGCCAAGTTCCCGGAGTGGATGAGGAAGGACAGTCACGGGAGACAGCCAGCAGAGCGCAGACTGGGGGAGATTCTGAGAGGCAGGGGCTGGTGAACCCTGACCTGGCTCCTGCGGTCAGAGGCCTGGTTCAGGCTGAGGTGCACAGGACAGGAAGCCCACACTGGCGCCTGTCCCCACTGTGACCAAATCTCTCCACACAGCACAGTTCTGGGCCGGATGCAGCCTTAGAGCAGCGTGAACACAGATGCGGCCTGGGCTGAGCTCTGACCCTTAACCCTAGGCTGAGGAAAAGAGCCACGTGTCCAAATAATAGAAAACTTCCTTTTACTATGCTTTACTTGATTGAATTATTTCTTCACTTTTTTCTTTTTAAATGTTTTATTGTTTTGCTCTTTGCTGTTTTCTTCCTTCTATACCCCCCCCCATTTTATTCCCTTACTTTACCCTTTTTTCTTATATGACTGTGTCTGTGTATGTGTGCTTCTCTTTGTCCTGCCTTTTTTCTCCTAATGTAGTTTAAACAGGGTAAGGGAATCCTCCCTGGTCCCTTTATGTCCCACCTATCCATATGTCTTCACCTAACTTCTTTGTCCTGTGTATTACTCATTCTCAAATTTTATTTTGTTTCCTCTTCACCTTTTTCTTTGTCACCCTTTAACTTTTTCTCTAATATTTATATCAATCATAGAATCTTTTCCCATCCCCATTTTTCACTACTACTTTTGTACCCAATTTTTCTTGTTAATGTCATCTAAATATATAACATACCCTTACCATTAGTGGGAAACTTCACTGCTTCCTATTTCCTCCCTCCCATACCATAAAGCATAAGACTTAGAAAAGAAACATTTTTTCTTTTTTTTTCTCTTCTTTCCCCCTCTCTGGCGTTACCCAGTCCCCAAACCCTGAGCTTCAGATAACTGATTCTATAAAATTACTGTTGAATGCTGCTTTTCACCAGTAGAGGAAACACAGCCATCGCATTTAGTGCACATTAATTATGCATCAAGACTTGGGTTATTATGTTGCTTACTCTATAACTGGATTTCTTCTCTAAGCTAAATAGAGACCCAAAACAGGGTCTCATGGTATGTTATTTCTCAACTAGCCCTGGTAGATACCACTGGAACAGATTAACCTGTTACTGCTGCAGCTGATTTGATTGCATAGGAATAATCCTGACTCAGTGGACAATTTCATGCCAGTGAAGCTATCTGCTGAATTTACCATCTCACCCAGAGAGAGGGACAGCAAGAATTCTTGCAATCTGGCAGAAAGAAGTCCTGAGTCTGAGTTAACTTCAGTATTGCAGTGGAGGGATCAGATGAGTGATCAGGGTGAGAGGACTCAGATTATCTGGCAAAGAAGCTACTTGGGAATCACATATATAATGTCTCATTATAATATTTAATCTATGTTCCCATGAAGCATATTACTGGTTAAAGTTTTGTATATTTCTTGATTTACTTAGTAATATGGGGTTATGTTATCCTCTTTTATAGTTTGCTGTGTTTATTAGGTAGCTACCTGTGTATTTGTTCTTTCCTTGGCTCTGATTTAATAGGTGTCTAGGTTCTCTCCCTCATCTCAGCTCTCTAGTTTCTTCACCTCATATGCCCAAGACAATATTATTCTTTGTTCTTTTTTGAAAACTTTTTTGAAAACTCTTCTTCCCAAGGTTTTTAATTCCCCATGCTTAGCTCCCTCACAGTCACTCCTATCTTCACTATATTATTCCTCAGTCCTTCTCATCCTAAACCTTTGTCTCTTCCATATTTTACCTAGCTTATTGTCCTTCTTATCAACAAGTTCTGACAACCATATAGCTTTCCTAAATCACAAAGTAAACCCCTTTCTCCCATATTTCACCCTTGCCCCCACCAAATATCCTCTGAAAACTCCCAACACTAAGCCTTCAACTCAACTAAAAATATTCCAATGAGACCCCAAATCTATGTTTTCTTCTCATCTACCACTATTTCCCCCTTCAGACCTCCCCCTTAGTGTCTAACACTCATCCAGCCACCAACCATTCTGCCCACCCCACCTCACCTACCTTATTGCAGAACAACCCTAAATAATACACTGTCTTAGTGTGCATAGAGAACAGACAAAGGGGGGAAGTGTAACTGCAAGGACTATCATAGAAATGTAAAATTGAATTTGTGAATACTGTTATAAATAGAAGTATTTTTTTTCAGCAAAACATAAGAGCAGAGTCAGAATCACTTAAAATAAATACCAAAAGGAATAAATACTAGCACTGGATATAGAAAGCTGAAAGTTATTCATGGGTAGGCAACATCCTACTAAAAATCTTCATACAAGCCAAAAAAATCTCACTTCTCTAGTCCCAAAGCTTCAGTAAGACCCCCCCAAAACAGAAGGGGAAAAATAAGGGGCAATATATGTATTAGAATAGAATATTATATTAGAGTAGAAGATCTCCAACCCTCCCCCCAACTCTCTCAAAACAGAGTAAAGGGTCGCAAAGGGAGAAGAGAACAAATAGCAGGTAGCAGAAATCTATGCAAAGTTTGTAGAAGGGATGAAGAAAATAGATGAGTTCAAAGAGGAAATGAACCAAAAGTTCACAGCAATTTCACTTAATAAGCCCGTGGTGAATTCTGGGGAAAAAGGTAAAAATCTGGATGAGCTAAACAAAACAGTTCAAAATTTAAATGACAGACTTAACAAGGTTATAGAATCCTCACAAAAGATGTCAGATGAAAAAACCTGAAATGCAAAGCTGTATCAAATTCATATATTGCAGAAATGATCAATATGAGAACAGATATTATCTGATATTGAGGATAAAATAGTGAATTATGATAAAATACTCAAATAAGCCAAAAATAAGAGAACAAGAGAAAATTATCCAGCAGCTAGCAGATGACAATAAGAAGACCAATCTAAGGCTAATCAGAGTTAAAGAACTCCTAGAAGATAGTACAAGTGGATTCACTAACATGCTTACAAAAATCATGGAAGGAAATTTCCCAAAGAAAAGAGTTTAAAATACTAGTAAGTGATGCTTATAGAGCACCAACAATTATGGTGAAAGGAGAAGCCATCAAGGCATAGCCTTATTAAATTCCCAGATATCCAGCAAAAAAGAAAGAATTTTAAAAGCAGCCAGAGAAAAACAAAAAAAATCACATAGAAAGGTAAACCAATTAGAATCACAACAGACTTCTCAGCACACACCCTAAAGGCCAGAAGAGCTTGGAGTGACATATTTCAAGCGCTAAGAGCAAATAACTTCCAACCCAGATTAATTTACCCAGCAAAGCTGTCCTTCAAAATAGATGGAAAAATAAGCTATTTCCATGAAAAAGACCAGCTCAGAAGATATATGAGTGCTAAAGCAGCTCTAGAGAACATGCTTCAGAATATTCTCAAGAGAAACAATGAATTGGACACAGCTAAAAGCACAGAGGAAACTAGCGAGGTCAATGTATTAACAGCAACAAAAAACATCAAGAAAAAAGAAAAATAATATACCAACAGATAAAGAAGGCAATGATAGCAAATAACCTACACATCTCAGTAGTACCCCTCAATGTTAAAGGCCTCAACTCTCCAATTAAAAGATACAAACGGGCAGACTGGATAAAAAAACAGAATCCAACAGTCTGTTCCATTCAAGAAACTTGTCTTATCCAAAAAGATATTCATAGACTGAAAATTAAAGGACAGGAAACAACATTTAATGCATCAGGACTCTGAAAACAAGCAGGGATAGCAATTCTAATATCAGACATAGTAAACCTCAATTTAAAACTGATTAGAAGAGGGGCCGGGATTTTAGCTCAGTGGTTCTGCCACCTGCCCTGCAAGTGCAAGGACCCGAGTCCCATTCCCGGTACCAAAAAACAAAACAAAAAACAAAACTGATTAGAAGGGACAAGGTCACTACATATTGGTTAAGGGAAAAATCCAACAAGAAGTAATAACACTGTTAAATATGCATCAAATACTAGAGCACCTATCATAAACAAAAACTGCTGAAATTATAAGTGCAAATAGACACTAACACAATCATAGTAGGGGATTTTCACACCCCATAATTGCAGAGATAGATCAACTAAACAAAAAAGCAATTAATTTCAGAGCTGAACCACACCCTTGAACATACAGATTTAATGTATATATACAGAGTACTCCACCACTGTACAAGAGAGTAAGCTTTCTTTTCAGCAGCACATGGTACTTTTCCCAAAATAGATCACATACTAGTCCACAAAGCCTGCTTGTAATATAAAAGAATAGAAGTTACCCCATGTGTACTATCAGACCACTATGCAATGACAAAAGAAATTTCAGAAAAGGCAAAATCTCCTGGAAAATAACAACCAATGGGTCACAGAAGAAATTTTTAAAATTCTGGAAGTTAATGACAATGACTGTACAACTCATCAAAACCCCTGGGACACTATAAAAGGAGTTCTAAGGGGAGAACTCATCACAATCAACGCTCACATTATGAAAGCAGAGTAAGTTCAAATAGAAAACCTTATCAGAAATCTTAAAATACTTGAGAAACAACAGCAAACCAGCCCCACACCAAAATTAAGGAGGGAAATTATAAAGATAAGAGCAGAAAGCAATGAAATTGAGACTTTAAAAACAGTTAAAAAAATCAACTAATTGAAAAGCTGGTTCTTTGAAAGAATAGAGAAAACCTTAGCCAGACTAACCAAGAGAAAGTGAGAAAAGACTCACACCAATGCAGTTAGAAATGAAAATGGCGAAATCACAATAGACACTGGAAATTCAGAAGATAGTAACTACTTCAAAAAATTATATCTCAACTAATTAGCAATTTTTGAAGAAATGGACAGATTCCTAGATACATTAAAAACTATCAAAACTAACCCAAGAAAGCATTAAATAAGCATAGCAACCCAATAACAAACAATGAAATTGAAACAGTAATAAAGAATCTACCAACTAAAAAAGCACAGGACCTGGTGGATTCATTGCTGAATTATATAAAACCTTTAAGGATATTATAACACCAATACTCCTCAAACTCTTCAAAGAAATTGAAAGGGATGAAATGATCTTAAATGGAATCCAATATCACTCTGATCCCAAAATCGGATGAAAGCCTAACTAAAAAAAACTATAGGCCAATCTCCTTAATGAACATAGATACAAAAATCCTCAATAAGATATTAGCAAATAGAATGTAGTGCATTATCACAAAGATCATACATCATGATCAAATAGGTTTCATCCCAGAGATGCAAGGATGGTTCAACATACATACATCAATGAATATAATACATCATATATACAGAAGCAAGGTCAAAAACCATATGATTGGGCTGGGGATTTAGCTCAGTGGTTCTTCCACCTTCCTTGCAAGTGCAAGGACTGGAGTTCAATCCCCAGTATCAAAAAATAAAAAAAACAAAAACATATGATCATATCAATAGATGCAGAAAAGGCTTTCAACAAAGTCCAACACCTTCATGATAAAATCCCTGAAGAAAACAGGTAGAGAAGGACTATACCTGAATATGATAAAAGATACATATGACAAATCAATATCAGCATCATATTAAATGAGGGGAAAATAAAAGCATTCCCCCTAAAATCAGGAACAAGAGAAGGATGTCCCCTATCACCTCTTCTATTTAACATAGTACTCGAAACATTAGCCAGAACAATTAGGCAAAAGAAAGAAATAAAATGGATATATAGAGAGAAGGAAGAACTCAAATTATCATTATTTGCAGATGACATGATACTCTGCATAGAACACCCAAAGAACTCCATCAAAAACTCTTAGAATTAATAACAAACTTCAGCAATGTAGCAATACAAGATAAAAAAATCATTAGCATTTGTGCACACCATCAATGAATTGGATGAGAAGGAATATTTGAAAATAATTTCATTCATAGTAGCTTCAAGAAAAATGAAATACCTAGGAATTATTCTAACCAGGGAAGTGAAAGACTTCTACAAAGAAAACTATAGTACTCTGAAGAAGGAGATTGAAGAGGACATCAGAAAATGAAAAGCTGTCCCATGCTTCTGGATAGGCAGAATCAATATTGTCAAAATGGCATACTCCCAAAACTGTTATACAATTCAATGCAGTCCCAGTACCAGAACACACTTAATAGAACTTGAAAAAACAATCCCAAAATTCATATGGAACCAGCAGAGGCCCAGAATAGCAAAAGCAATTGTGGGCAACAAACAGGAGGCAAAACAATACCCAACTTCAAGCTATACTACAAAGCAATAGGGATAAAAAAGGCATGACACTGGAACAAAAATAGATATATGGATCAATGGAATTGAATTGAGAAACTTCCCCTGACACATTCAGCTATTTGATCTTCAACAAAAGGGCCAAAAGCATATGTGGAGGAAAGACAGCCTATTCATCAAGTGGTGCTGGGAAAACTGATTATCTGTGCACAAAAAATTGAAACTCAACCTTTACCCTTCACCATATACTAAAATTAAAATAAAAATGGATCAAAGATCTAAACATTAAAACAGAAGCATTAAACCTACTGGAAGATAAAACAGGTAAAACACTTGAAGACATGGGTGTAGGAAAGAATTTTCTAAACAGTACCTCAATAGCACAAGAAATAACAGCAAGAATTAACAAATGGGATTATATCAAACTAAAAAGCTTCTGTACAGCAAAATAATGAATCAATAGAGTGAAGAGACAGTCCACAGAATGGGAAAAAATTTTTGCCAGCTACTCCTCAGACACAGGACTAATATCTAGAATATACAAAGAACAACAACAAAAAAATTAAACCACCTAAAATCAGAGATCCAGTCAAGAAATTGGCAAGACAAATGGACACTTCACAGAATAAGAAATACAAATGGTCAATAAATACATGAAAAAATGCTCAACATCTCTGGCCATTGGAGAAACGCAAATTAAAACAATGCTAATATTCTATCTTACTCCAGAAAGAATGACAGTCATTAAGAAATCAAGAGAGCCCTCCTTTATTGTTGGTGGGAATGTAAACTAGTACAATCATTGTGGAAATCAATATGGAGATTTCCAAAGAACTGAAATTAGAAATTCCATATGACCCAGTGATCCCCCTGCTAAGTGTCTTTCCCAAGAGCTTAAGACATCATACTACAGTGGTATATGCATACCAAATGTTTATAGCAGTACAACTTGTAATAGCTAAATTATGGAAACAGCCTGTATACCCATCAACAGATGATCGGATAAAGAAAATGTGGTATCTATATATAATGGAATACTATTCTGCTGTAAAGAATGGCAGGTTTGAGACGTCTGTAAGAAAATGGATGCAATTAGAAAATATAATATTGAGTGAAATAAACTAGACACAAGCTTAAATACCATATGACATCTCTCATTTAAGTGAGGCAAAGTACAATAAAGAGAATAATAAAGGATGGATAGAGGGGACTAGGAGATGGATCTCTTGCAGTAAGGAAGTTACCCAAGGAAACAAAGGAGGGGGTGAGGAGGAGGGGAAGGGGAAATAAGTAGAATAAAGATGCCATGTACAGGAACTTAATGACCTCAATGAATGTAAAAATTACATGCCGTAACATGAAGTAGATTGATAATATCAACAAGAATGAAAAATGGGATGAGGGTAGAAGAATTGGAGGAGGAGAGAGGGAGAGGGAGGGAAGGAGAAAGGGATTTTTTTTAAAAAAGGAACAAGCTGTGGCATGTACATGTAACAACTCTCCAAGATGATTGTAAACTGCATGAACTGTAATCATGTTCTAATAAAAGGAAAAAAAAGAAGTTATAGAAATTTAAATTATTGTTATGAAATAAAATCATACAATGTTAATGTTAGGGCTAAAAAGTCACAGAGATCACTTTACATGACTTCATTTCACAGATGAAAAAACTGAGGTTCAGAAAAGTGAAGTGCTAAAGATTTGAGCTCTTCCACCACTCTGTGGTACCCTATTTATGGTTAAGAATTGCACTCCAAATCATTATTGTGCCTGTAATATTTGCTGATATTGGCTTTCTCAATTATAATTTTTTTTCCAAGTAGTGGTCTATGTTCTCACACTTTTACTTCTGTATTCCTCTGGCTTAATTTCAAGCTAGTTTCTGTGTTTGCAAAACATTGCATTTTCTGGTTGGCTTATCATACAATGATATCTAAGTAGTGTATTTGCATCACATCCAAGCCTAACAAGACTATAGCTCATTAGGATTCAGGCCTAATAATATAAGACGAAGAAAAAAAAAGATGAAATAAATGGAAAATCGATGCCTTATCTGGACCATTTTTATGTCAGATTCATTTTCAAAACTATTGTTTTATAAACAAACATAAATTAGTATGTTAAATGATATCTTAACCAGAAAAATTAGAAATTAATAATAAGATAGTTCTGACCAGAGTCCATTTATTCACTCATTTAATAAACATTTTTAGAACCTTATAAATAACAAAATATATGAAACCCTAAAAAAATACAAATTAATGAGTTCCTTCCTTCCTAGAGAGAAATTTAAGAAATATAGTAACAACTCACAATTATTGAGGTCTTACTGTGTGTCGTGCTTTGTGCTAAGTGTCTAAGTAAATTTTCTCTTTTGATCTTTATGATAAATTATGTACTAATATGTGGATGTGAAGTTTAAATAAGATCTTACATAAAACTAGTATTGTGCTTAGAGCATGTTAGAGTCTCACAAAATTTTAATTCTGTTTTCTTTAAAAAAATTTTTTTTTTTTGCTACTGGGATTAAACAAAGTGCCTTACACATTCACAAGAGTATGCTCTACCATCTAGTTCTACTTCCCAGCCCTAGTCCTTTCCATTGCACAGGAGATATCACCATTTTTCTTTCTTACAGTAGTAGTGATTTCTAAAACCTAATGATTCAACCAAAAGAATTTCTTCAGTAAACATAAGAAATGCCCCCAGATTCAAGGAATAGGCTGTAAGGGTGGAAGGAAGCTCAACTAAAGACAGAAATGGCACATTTGCCTTTCGGAGGAGCTGGGGACTGGCGCACAAAGAAGAGGCTCGGAGGTGGGAGGTAAACAAAGCGGCGCTACCAAAAGGAACTGGGCTCTCCTTGGTCATGTAGAGGCTGTTGGGGGAGGCCCGGGTCCAAGGAACACACTGAAGGAAGCGTGGGCAGAGGCGCAAATGACAGTTTGGAGCCCGTCTCCTGGTGCGGCAGCCTAGACCCTTCAGAGCATGCCCTCCAGAACCACAACAGACTCCCGCAGACTTTCCACAGAGATGAAGAGGAAGTTGCTAGAGCAAACGCTATCCTGAAACTTGCCCCAACTCTGAACCTCATCAAACCCCAGTGGGGTTTTTTTGTTGTTATTTTTTGGGTTTTTTTGAGGTTAGAAAAAGCCTGGCTTCGCATTTTTAAGACAATATCTATTTGCCTTTTGTCTCTCATTTGCAGCCAGAAGTGGAAGTTCTAAAAACCCATTAAAAACTTTGAGTTCTATTTTTTATTTATTTCTTTACTATATCCCTTGCCTGGCCAAAACCAGAGAATGCTGGAATGGCATAAGCTCATTCTGCTGAGATATCCTGATCAAAGTCACTTGGAACTGCCCTGGCTAAGCATCTGAATTTTTCCATTCTTATCCAAACCAACACTTCAATCCCTTGCAATTTACTCCTATGTATCCACCTTCTCAAGTGTTCTGAGGTATTTCTTTCAGCAGACACATTGGCCTTCAAAGGATAACAAGTGACTCCACACTGGCAGTTGTAGTATTTTCAACTCTATACCTCCATACCATCATCCAACAGACAGCAATGACTTCTGGCAACGTTATCTATTCTATGTATTCCATGCAGAGCAAACATATAGGGAAAGCAAAGTCAAAAACCATCTTATATAGAAATTTATGCTTTAGTGGGACATTTTACACTATTAAATTGTAAGTGTAGAATTCAGTTTGGTCAAGTAAAATTTTAAGGTAGTTCGGATAAATCCAATAGGCAATCTGAGCCATCTTCCTGGCTGATGCCTTCAGCCAGCTGCAGGCTCCTCCGCACATGGGCACTGTCGTCATGGTGCAGGGTCACCGTGACTGTGGAGAGGAGTGGTTTCGACCCAAGCTCAACTACCGGGTGCCCACCCGAAGTCACAAACTCACCGTGACCCTGTCCTGCGGCAGAACTTCCGTGCCAGCCTTGACCTCTGAGGATTACATTTGGTTCCAGGCACCAGTGATGCTTAAGGGTTTCCACGAGTGACTGAGGGCGCTTCTTGCTCTAAATGCACAATGGCTGCATGCTCTGTCCCTGTGGCACCTGGTCACTGTCTCTTATGAACCGAATTCCTTCCTGGTGAGAGAAGGCGGTGCTGCCTCCCTTCTCAAGCTTCAGATGGCTGAAGGTGTAGCCAGGACAGAAATGATCATCATCATGGAGCAACCTCTCTGAATCAAGCTGGTTTCCCAGAGGGTGCTGGGTCATGTTTGTTTGGGGTGGGAAAGCAAAGATGAGGCCATAGACAGACTCCTACTGAGGTGGCCTTTTCTGCTTTAGCTCTGTCCTTTCAGGATTTCTGCCAGGTTAATAATGTGTGTGTGCCTCAGGATGGATGAATTGATGTATGAAATGAATAGAATCATGTTAAAATTTCCTGAAATTGTTCATTCAATAGGCAAATTTACTGGGAATCTGGTCTTGTTCCTTTTTTAATACCCTGGGAGATATCCCTATTGAACTTGCCCTATTAGATGAGTTGTATTTTTGTTGAGTAACCCAAAATTTACATACACTTTCCAATAGGCCTCCTTTATTCTAAGTGACTTTGATCCACAGATAGGTTGCTTTTCAAGAAATTATTAAGAATTTAATGTACTGTGTGTCATAACCTTAATCCTCTCTTTATTCAAAAAAAATTTAGTTCATCTATAGTAGACTTTTTTCCCCATGCTAATTGTCATGATGACTTCTTTCCATGGAATAAAATAGAAAGCTAGTTTGCCTTATCAAAAAGTGAATTTTCTGAGTACTCTTTCACTTTTTCAATCGGATGAAGAAATTGTATGATTTGGCCCAGAGCAAAGCTGCTGAGAAAATCTCCTAGTGTTGGCCATCCTTGCCTGTGACGTTTTTTAACATTTGTTCTACTTTGGTTACTTGGGTATTTTTCTTTAGTATTTTATATATCCTTGGCTATTCCAGACTGAGGATTTGATGACATGTTCATTAGCATAATCTTTTTCTAATGTCAAATGAAAAACATTTTTGATCAGCTATATACACTTCTCAGATCAGCATCCCTGTCTCAGTTTCTGATGTTTCCAAAATATACAAGTGATTCTTTAGCTTTCTAAATCTTCACCTGCTTCTTCCTTTCATGTAATTTGCCTTTGTTCAGTTATTTTGCACCACCCCCAGAGTGTTTTCAAATATATTTCAAACCCCCAAGCAACCCCATTTCAGCTGATTGACTTCAGGGAACTCTAATGCTGGCCAGGCATTTTGCTGCAACCCCATTTAGACTCAGCAGGAAGAGCAGATTTAAAAGGCAGATTACGTTTTTAGCTTTTTAAAAACTGCTTTATTAGAGAGGCTAAAAGCCACAGAGGTGGTAAGCTGAATTCTTTTGAAATACAAGCAACTTCAAGACGTGGAGGGAGCAGTTCATCACCCGTGGAGCTCCTCCCTTTGGGTTTCAGTGATGGCAGAGACCAGCTGGCTCTGAGTAGTTTTTCTAAGGGTCCTTGTGGCTCCAACAATGGAATCTCTAAAAGCACCAAAAGGGATTCATTTAAGAGTTGGAGGCCTTTGAAAAGCTGCTCACCCCTGGATTTCTGGCAGGCCATTTTGTGTGAAAGGGTTGGTTACATACTGGCCTCACTGAATTGTAGGGTATGGCAAGGGGCAGTAGGTAGAGAGCCATGAGGAGAATGTGAAAGCCACACAGGAAAGAGGAGTGAATATCCACAGGACTGGTTCCTATGATAGGCACCATGAGCCCCAGAAAATGGATGGATGGATGGATGGGAAAATGAGTGAATGAATGACTGGATGCTTGATAAAGAAAGGCTGTCCCACTGGTTACTGTTTCACATGCCATCTTAAAATATGTGCTACGGTTTATCAATGTGTTCTTCACTTATCTGGTGCTCTGTTTGAACTGCTTTAAGAGCTGCTTGTAAAATGGTTGAGGATCTACAAAAAGGACAGAAGTGTATGCAAAAACATGGTGGTGCATGCCTGTAATCCCAGAACTCTGGGAGGTTGAGGCAGGAGAACTGCAAATTTTAGTCCAACTTGGGCAACTTAGTGACATAGTAAGGCCCTATCTCAAACTAAAATAATAAAAACGGGCCAGTGATGTAGCTCAGTGTAAAGTCCCTAGGTTCAATTCCAAGTACAGAAGATAGAGAAGGAGAATGAGAAAGAGGAGGAGAGGGAGAGGAGGAAGAAGAGGGGGGAAGAGAAGTGTATAGTGCTATTTCGAGAGGCACTGAGATTCTATATAAGAGTTTTTATTTAGAAGTTAAAAGATGAAATTAATCTAAGCAGATTTGGAGAATGCGTGATAGAAAAAGTGTGCTAAAAAGCAGACTGGATCCTATTTAAAGGCAAAATTAAGCCAAGAGTAAGCTAGAGATCCGACTAAACATATGAGGCATATACAGGGCATATGTGCCCAAAGAGAACATCAGCAACCAGTAATAACTCTACACCAAGTGTAGACACAGCCTTAGAATCCTTCTCAGCAGGCTTTTGTGATCCTAGATTAAACAGGGGATAGTTCTGAAAATGACTCTGGATCATCTTAGAATCCAATACAAATTGGGAGGGGGCAACAAGTGACAGAAACAAGCAGAGCCAGTAGCGTGGGGGCTGACAGAATGTCAAGTGTGTGTCATCGGACATAGCTGTGGTAGGTACTGGCTTCAGATGTCACCCCGCAGTAGTCTGGGATCTGTCACTCGATTTGTCAAGAGTAAATAAAAATTGTATTTGGAATCTCCTGAGTTTCAAATGTTAGATCCAAAAAGGGAGAAAAAGCAATGCTGTATAAGTCCAACAAAATTCATATATAGAAAATAAAATTAAAATAGGGCTGTAGGTTAATGTAGCCTTCAGGCTTAAAGAATTGAAAGAAGATTCCCATATGCTCTTATCTTGCCTGAACTACCTTGCCATCATCTGGGATGCAGCTTAAAAACAAAAGAAAGCCATCTCACCAGGGCTTGAAGAGGGCATGTGAGAAATTGCAGAAAATTATAGCCAACATTTTGTGGTTGCTGATCTTCTCTGGGTTACATGCTAGCAGAGGCCTGAAAAGTAGGCAGACTTCAAAGATCAAAGTTTTCAGGCTACAGAGGGGACATTTCAGCCACCATGCTTTTGTCTGGTTCCTCCCACCCCCAAACCCTTTTTGTCAATCACAAAGCAGTGGTTGGCAAAGTTCAGATTCTAACATTGTCAGAGGCTAATGATGTCTTTCATGCATTGCTTATTTCAGTATTCCAGCCCTCTTGCTCTCTGTCTCCCTTTGGGTTGTTTACATACAATTTCCTTCTGGGTGGAACTTTGTTTTTCCTTTCCTTCTTTTGGGACTGTTGTTTTTTCTTAAAATAGGAGGTCATTTCAGGCAGAAATGTGTTTTCGCCTCTTTGCTTCCTCTATGGCTGGGACTGGGGCCCTTTTGAAAAGAAGGAAATTTCCACTTTGTTTACAAGGAGAGCTTGGTTTTTGTTGGATATCCCATTAATTTTCTGGTTAGGGAGTTTGGAGTTCCTAGGATTATCTAAGGAGATGAGGCCAGTCATTGGAAAGGCATTTCTTTGGTTTATTTGTTTCATGTTATATATACTGCTTTTCTTAATGCTTTTTTCTCTTATTTCTCACATTGTTTTCAATGAACCTATGTGTCAGCCTTCACATTCCAACTCTCTGCTTTGTCTTCTCCTAGTATTAGTTGTCGATCTGGATTATTTGGCCAATTCGCTGGACCAGTTCCAGCAAGAGTAACAGCTTTAGACTTTCAGATGGAAAAGTAATTTTCCTCCTCTTTAAAATGCAAGCATGACCTACTGCCATTACTGGAAAACAGACTTGGTCGTGCTACCTTGCTCTGCCCTACCTTTCCACCTCTCCATCCTCCTTTACATGTGACAAATCAAGTCCGACACCAAGTAATGTCAATATGAAAACAGGTGGGAGTGGACTGTTCTAGGCACTGTGCAGAGTTTACCCTGGAACTGATTAAGAATATGTTCTAAAGAGACAGCTTATTAACTGAAAAAAAAAAAAAGTTTCTAAGCACATGTATTCCAAAGCTAAACAAAATGAAACCCTTCAAGATAAATTTTATGATGACTTTAGTAGCTTGAAACAAAAGGAATATTAATTTTAAAACAATGTATTCCAAGCCCAATATTTAAATTTATTTAAAGGACCATGTTCACTAATACATACTACTCAAAATCTCAATTAAATGGAACCAAGCAATCAAGTCTCTAATTTTGACTGCTCAGTATCATTCCATACCATAACTGTTACTGTTTATTGAGGGAAAAGATTAAATAATACACTAAGTAAAGGGAAGTGGTCAGGACTGATATCAAAAAACCACAGGAGCAAGACAGTTCAGGATGGTGGTTAGGGACCATGGGTTTAGAGCTTTGCAGATCCAGAACGAGTTATCAGCTCCAATGGAGCTGGCTGAGTTGCCTCAGACAAATTGCTCACTGTGTCTATTCTTCAATTTTCAATTCTGTAAAATAGGGATAATCATAGTACCTGCTTTGCAGAACTCTTGAGAATATGTTAAAGACATATTAAGTTTTCATCCAACCATCATGATGCGTTCCTCTTTCCTTGGGCACTTATGTATCTGACACTGCCTGTACTGGAATAATTTCATGAAGTAGGTATCATTTTTATCTCCATTTTACCAGTAAAGAAATTAAGGTTCTAAAATATTTAAGCAACTTGTCCACGGCAATAGAAATGCTAAAAAACCAAACCAAGATTCCAACCCAACAGAACTGATCATTCGGCCTGAGTCCTTAATTGCTAGGTAGCTTTTAACATCCTTTTAATGTGTAAATAAGTAATCTTTACTACTCCAGTCATTGTTCTGGGGTGATTTTACTGTTTTGAATAGAGATGCTCAAAATGGCAATTCTGTTCTCCATAAAATAATTATACACACACTCAGGATTAAATACCTTCTCTGGGACTCATCTTCTAAATCATAGGAGTATTCACTCAATGCATTTCAAAACTATTTTCTCAGTACCAAAAAGGAAGAAGGGGAGGAGAAAGGATTTCTTTTTGCTTTTCAGTTAGCCAAGAATTGGTCACTTACTCTCATTCCTCCTAGAGTTCTGGTTAAGTGAGATTATTCTGTACAATATAATAAATATATGTGGTTGAAATTATAGAGTCAAATACCTTCAATTTCAAACTACTCTAATTTATCTAGTTTCTAGAGAATCAAGTTTTAAACTCTTGGTGAATGTCCAAGTAATATTTTTATTGTCTGGAGGAATAGAATTTGAAGAACTGGAAGAAATAGGAGGTTGTGACCTCAGAGATAGAAATAGGGCTGGGGATTTAGCTCAGTGGTTCCACTGCCTGCCTCACAAGCGCAAGATCCCAAGTTCGATCCCCAGTACCAAAAAAAAAAGAACCAGAAATAGAAATAAAAAACAGAAGTTTGTCACAGTATTACATTCCAATAACCAAGAAATCAAAAATCACAAGATATATCTGCATATTTATAATGATATGTTATGCTCAAATATAGCTTATATTTTATTTTGTATTTTAGGTTATCACAATTGATTTGTATAGGGGAAATAGTATTAGATGAGGTAAGCAGTAGAAATATTAGCAATCTATTTTATGTAGGAGGCAAGTGAGGCTCTGAGACCCAATGGGTTGGCCTAGGTCAAATAGCTGGTTATTCTTAGAGCCAAGACTTATCATTCCCTGCTCTTGCTACTCAATCACAATTCCCACTGGTCATGTTGCTGAGCCTGGTCCATCATTTTACTTTACCAAGATGGCTGTTCTCCAAGAGCTGGGAACCAAGAATGATCTTGTGGGGAAAGGTCCAGAATAAAAGGTGACAATGCATGTGTAGTCCCTCCCATGCCACCTCAAAGGCCCTAGAAGAGTTGGAGGAAAGGAGTTCCCTGGCAGGAAAAGGAGAAACTGCAAAGGGCAAATGTCCTACATTCCCACATACAGCTATGCTCATCCCACATTTTATTTTCCATTAAAACTCCTGGCTCTGCATTCAAACTTGTAGGGATCATGGTGCCACTCTTTCCTAATTTTTTTGCCTCATTTCCTTGTTGGTGGAATGGGATTAATAACTGTACTGCTTTTTCGGGGTCAATGAGAAAATTAAACAAGAGTCCATTTAAACTGCTTAGCATTTCAATTGGCACATAGTGAGAATTTAATGAGCACTATTAACATTATTTCATGCAGAGATATAAGTTCAAATCCAGGATTTGAACTCAGGCAGAAGAACTCCAGTACTTTGGCTAGGAAGGGACCCTGGAAAAAGCCATAAAAACGCATCTAACCATCAGGATAGACTATGCCAAGTTTTAATGAATTAGGGAAAGTTTCTGGGCACTCATACCACGAGTCATATCTTTTTGCTAAGGTGCTGACTTCTCCATCAAGCCAGTTGGATATCTACCCTTCCCTAATGAAATGCTCTAGAAGCAAATAACATCAAATCAAATGATAAAATTATGCAAAGACATTTCAAAAAACTTAAATCCTCTCTATGAAATCAGACATAGTATCCTTTTGGTGATGACATTCTCCAGAAGGCTGCAGATAGTACAGTGAGTAGTTCTATTCAAGGTATGTTTTTATCAGTACAATCTACTCCTGAAAGTAAACTGGGGAAGTAGATACTTTACAACTGTTAAAGATCTTGGGAGATTGAAAAGCAAAATAGGCACTTAGTTCATTCAACCCAAACTACTGGACTACGTCTCTGTGTGAGTCATTAATCAATCCCATTAAGTTATAATTCTTTGCCAAGCTAAGAAAACACAACCCAAACAGAAGTGAGCATTTCCTCCCCTTGCCACTTACCCCTAAAAGTGAAGAGCAGCCTTCTAAAAACTTCACTCTTCTTGAGATTAGCAGGTCTGCACAATGTCCACTGGATTTTCCCAGAGAGAAAATATGCCAGATGCAATGAAGTGAGAGAACTCTGCTTGATTCTGACCACTGCATTCAAACTGATTTCCATAACCCAGATAAAGCAATGCAGAACTACCCAGGATGACAAGACTAAAATAAAACAAGTCATTTACAACATGATTTCCTGCAGAGCAGGGTTCTACGCTGTCCCATGGTAAATAGTTGTTAGTTAACACAGAACAGACCTTAGATCTTGAATGCAAATCCTTTTATATGACAAATGACATTGTGTATCTGTTGATGAATGGGGACCACAGGAAAACAGCATGCTATAATGTAACCATCAATGGTTACAGCAGAGGAAGTCTACTCTGTATTTCATCAGAGAAACACACCTTGATCTGATATGATGGACCAAAGGGATTAGTAACCCCTGGGACAGTTAGATCCACGCTCATGAAATAGGCTGTAGCAATGTCCGTTGTAGCTTATTATAAGGGCAACCGGTCAAACATAATTTATCAAGTACCTAGTATGTGCAATGTTATAGGTTAGGGGGTTAAAGAGCTTAAGATTGGCAAGACACTCCTGCTGTTAAGGAAGAGGAAAGTACTAACTTAAATGTGACCTCATTTAATTTAGTTCTCATAGAAATCTAGTAAAGTAAACAGAGCAGGCTCTGTAAACCCCATTTTATAGATAAGGAAGCCAAATCCAAGGGGTCAGGGAAGTGCCCAAGCCTACATAAGAGTGAGTGCTGAAATTGAGACTTGGCCCCAAATTCTGGCTCTTACCACACCCATCCTGCATCTGGTTCCATGATCAGATGGAAGCCTTCCTTCATATATGTTCCTGAGGTAAATTAGAAACTGACAACTCGAAGCATTTAAACACTTCAATATGTCATTGAAAACATTAAACTTTCTTTCATAAAGTAGACCATGATTTGACCACATGACCAAAATAGCAGATGGTCTCGGAACAGAAGTCTCCTTTTACCCACAGAACTCTCCAGAGTCGAGGACAGCAGCCTGGGTCTGAGGTGCTCAGAATATCAGACCATCTTTGAACTCTGATGTTGCTTATGCTGGGTACCTAGACTGAATGGGTACACCTGCTCTCTTCAGTTTGCCGTTGGGGTCATCTTTCGCAACCTTCTTCTCATGTCCATTCACTCAGCTTTTGTCTCACTTTGGGTTCACAAACCATTTCTTGATTTTCTGACATTTTTGGTAACAAGAAGATATTGTGCCACCTTCTTCAAGGTCAAGATAGTGCTCTTATCTTTATATATATTTCTAATGAAACTTCATGTTTTCTACCCTTCTCTCTCTCTCTCTATATATATATATATATGAATATACATACACACATATATACACACATATATACACCTATATTATATATACATATATATATATTACATAGACGTATATGTACACATATATATTTATGTTCATCTTTGAGCTTAAAAGCCCTTGAAGACAGCATCTGTAATGAAATGTCATCTCTGAACTAACAACTGTAGCACAAAGTGCTGAATTTGTGAAGAACCCAGTCTGTTGTATAAATGAATGACTTTTTCCTCTGGTTTTCACTTATTCTCTCTGCCTTCTTCTTTGGACTTCTGCTGGGCTTCAGCACAATCATCTCTGTAACGGTCATTTTTCACTAATTTTCTTTTATTTTTCCAGATCTATGATATTTCTTTTCTTATTTTAAATATTTCTTGAAACTATTTTGAAGAAAAGTTCACAAAATTTTTAATTTTCTCAAAAATTTTATTGGTGATCCAGTCAGGATGCTCATGGATGAATAAAAATTGCTTATTGAATTTGAGAGAGACATACATTTTTCCCTGAGCCTTGAAATGCCCAGTAAACAAAGGTTTAGATTTACCTCAGTCCTGAGTCTTGAGGTCTACAGTCAAATTACAACCCCCCCAGAAAAGCATACCTTAAAGAAAGACAGGTGTTAGGGAAGATCATGACATTCAATCTCCTCATTTTACCTATGAAAAACGAAACCCAAAATGGTGGTGCGATTTATCCAAATGTACCCAGATCCTTAATAAAGACCCAGGACTATACCCCAGGTGTCCTCCTAGGCCTCTAAAGAAAACTTTTTTCCACTCACTATCCCAACTCCTGGCTTAAAATAAGCATTATCAGTATTTCAGTTCCTGTTTTTATTAAATTGTTTCTGTTCCTTGGCTCCTTATCCTGCCATCAACCCTATTCAGAGTGTTGGGCCACTCTGAATGACAAATGTCAGAGTCATGGCTAAAAAAGACAAATGAGAAATTACTAGATGAATTCAGTGTGTTATAACAGCCATCAGAACAAACTCATTTACGACAAAAGATGCTCAAGATATCATAGGAGCACTTTATCACAGTTTCTTTTATTTGTTTCTCTTTTCTTATACCATCAGCACTATTCATTGTGTATTATAGAAATGCTAAATTAATTTTTATAATCAGATTTAAGTGAAATCAAAAGATAAAATAATTGATATGATTGTACTATTTATTATACATGTACCTTTTAAGATCATAGTATTTATTCAAGAAAAATACATTAAATATTTGTTTCATCCAGGTAATATTACAGTCAGGAAGGCAACAGTAATATAACTTTGGACATTTTTCAGAGAAAAATATTAAACAGTATGATATAAAAGCTTTCAACATGTACTAGGAAATTTTAAAAATTGCACTGAAATTGAACATAAATGAGGTCCTGGATTTTTTCTTTTTTTATGGAGATCAAAATGGGAGTTTGAACAACTATTTATTTTTAAAATAAAAGCAACATTAATAGTTTTTAAATACAATTTAGAAACAGAATGAATAAGTTATCAGCACTGGCCCATCAGTCACATAATTTTTTCTTTCTATATTTTATCTTCCACTTGCACATAGATTTCAGATGATGTGCAATTATATTTTTAATTATAACTTTTCCTTACATTGTAATTATAAATATTTTCCATTTATTTAAATGGCTGCATAATAGTTCATTATGCAGCTGAACCTTTATGTAAATAACTCTTTCCTTAACCCTAGACATTCATTTGGAAGTTGAATTAAATTTGATGATTAAGAGGTTTGTACTTCAGAATTTCCTTGCACCCCTAGTTTCAGTAGCCATTTCATTCACACAGAAGGTATGTAAAATAGAGAGGGGTAGGAGATTAAGTGCTAAAAACGGCTCTTGTTGGGGAAGAAGGCACAAAAACACACACCCCCTAAAAAACATGTTTTAATATTCACTTCCAGTTATTGGACTGAATGAGTATTTAGTTCCCTTATTTGAATTCATTTCACTGGACACTTACTCTGTATTCTCTTTGGCCAGGTAGACATAGCCTAAAAATATTTGCAGGAAAGACTTCTGGACTTACTCAATGTGTGTTTCTCTGCTTTTGTTTATATCCTGTCTTGTTACAAAAAAGTTTAAGGCAGTTCACTTAGGAGATTTTTTAACAGGACTAAGGCCTTTAATAATCCATTTTTCCCTGTTTCTGTTTTTCTGTGCCAAGAGTTATAGAAGTAGAATTACATGTCTTAGAGTCTTATTTCATTTTGCAAGTATGTAATATTTTATTTCCTATTTGCTCTGTTTTCTATGGAGATTAGTTTGACATGGACAGTTTCACATCAGCACTCAAGGTTATTATAAATATCTCACATTTGTCTTTAATACATCTCTTGTGTAATTAGGATCTGGGTGTAGTATTAATTGTTTAACCTTCTGAGATCACAGACTTGTCTTTTCTGGTTTATATTTGTACTACTCAGCTAGGAAGCACAATGAAAAAGCTAAATGTTGAAAATTTCTGAATGCAATGCTTTATAACATGCAACTAGCTCGGTTTTGGACACCAACTATATAGGGTAGAAAGAAAACTGCAAATATCCCACTGCTGTTTGCTATGTAAACTCATTTCATCACCATTTGCTCAGGTACCACATGCATTTTTTTCCTGTTTATTTCAGTATTTACAGTGTGTAATATTTCTATACTTTGTGCTATGAAAGGGAGGCATTTTGGAAATGCGAGGGGAAAGATCTGATCTTTAGCTAATAGGGAACTTTAGAACTGACAAACTATTTTCCCCATGTGGCTCTCACAAAAACCCAGAGAGAGGAATAGGACAAGAATAAGTATCACCATTTCATGGGATTGAAACAGAGTCAGAAATATCATGACATATTCCAACTCATCAGAACTAGAAAATGGAAGATTTAGACCCAGATATTCCCATCTTTAATCTAACTTGCACACTACCACTCACAGCTGTAATTAAGACTTTTCACTAAGTAATTCTTCCCTTGGAGGATTTTGTATAATTCCTAGCTGCACATCAGTTTTACAGCAATTCAAGCCAAGGGAAATCTGTGTGAAATGACTTTATTAAATGTGGTTCTACTCTCCATGGGATGGATCCAAGAGTTGTTTTTCTCCCCCACCAAAGAGTTCTCCTTATTTAATGAGATGAAACAAAAAGAATGAGACTTCTCAAAGCAGCTAACAGATTGGGGCCTCCTAAACTGCTTCTTGAAGAACAAGATACATCCCCCTCCCTGGCTGGTGGTGGCTTTACCCTGGGTTCCCATATATCCTCTCTTCACTGAGCCAAAGTCCACATTCCTTACCCTGTCACCACACACAGTTTGACCCCAGGCCAGGGTGGCATCTTCCTCAGTCCCTTTGAGGTCACAGCCAATGCTGCCCTGTGGACTCATTGGCAGTGGGTGTTTGGGGACAGCTGCTTCCTGAGCCTTCCAGCAGCATCCCCTTGCACGTTACTTCACAATGGCCTTGTGTTCTCTTCTGCCTGCTGGGAGGAAGATGCATCCTGCTCTGCCCAGGCCTCCCACCAAGTGTTACTTAGGGCCTTCAATCAAAACAGGGTGCTGGTTGAGTACTGTAGATTATTTGACCACCATTACCTCCTCCTTGTCCTTCATCTGCTTAATTCAGCCAATGCTTTCAGGACCCCATCTCTGAGAGATGTAGGTTGCTCTTTTGTTTCCTAGAACAGTAAAAACGTATTTTCTCCTTTTTTCTCTTTTCTTTTCTTTTCTTTTTTTTTTTTTTTTTTTTCTATGCTGCTTTGAAAAGACATGAGAACTGGGCCCATTGCGAAGAAATATTTTTGCATCCAGTTTGGAAGAAAGAAATCTTAACCCAATATCTGAGAACCTTTTTATTATGAAAACCTGGGAGGGACCACTTTGAAGGAAGGTATCCCCAGCAAGGTTGGAATACAACAGCGCCGTCTACTGGACAGAAGACCAAGATGGCATTCTGTGCAATAACCATAACACTGTGTCTTTTCCAAACCCAGCACCTCCGGTGAAAGGCAACTGCCATGGGTCACTGTTTCCAGAACAAATTCTAGGCCTTAAGAGTTCCCCTTAAAACAATTTCAGCAACTTTACTCCCTATATACCCCATCACCCCTACCCATCTACTGTCATGCTTTTTAGGCTACCCCCACTATCAACACTTATTAAACACCCTCTCACCTTGACACCTGCACATTCATTGCTTTATTCATTCATTCGGCACCAGATTCTGTGCCAGGTATTTGAGGTATAATAAATAAGCTACAGCTTCCTCAAGCCCCATTTGTAGG
Source organism: Heterocephalus glaber (assembly GCF_053883595.1). Classification (NCBI taxonomy): domain Eukaryota; kingdom Metazoa; phylum Chordata; class Mammalia; order Rodentia; family Bathyergidae; genus Heterocephalus; species Heterocephalus glaber. Next base: position 29,850,271 of record NW_028258147.1, read on the forward strand.
GCTTCTAGCATTGATCCTGGCAAGAACATCTATTCCTAGCCTTTTTCTATCAACTTCCTTTCAATTCTTGTTTTCATTTTTTTTTTCAGTTCCACTCTGAGCTCTGTTCTCTGTTAAGAGATCACTGGAATATTGAAGTATCTGTGTAAATTAACCAGGCTACTATATTTCTTCTCCTATGTGAGTTCAAATCCTTGGATCCCTAAAATGGTTATTCAAGAATGATTTTAAGATTCAGATCTTCAGGCAGTTTGTCAAATAGATAAATGAAGGTCAAAGAGGGGTGGAGTATTGAATGTATGTTCCTCAGCTAGCGATCATAGCCAGCAGTTGCCTTTTTAATACCTACAAATGGTCAGTCTGGCCAACAGATGAGAACACAAAGCTTACATTTCCTTAGACATAGTTTGCATGATTGTATTTTTATTTTCCATCATTAATAAATGTGTGTATAAAACGTGTAGCCACATCTTTAAAATCAAGTGGACCACTGTAATATGATCAGGAGACAAAATAATGTTAATAATGAGACAAGATACCTCTCTATAAATGTTGGAAAAATTGAGGAAAGTAGAAATTTGCTGAGTATATACTCATTATTAGAACAAACGTTCTCCAAAATAGAGACTATTTGCAGCATGACAGAGGATAACTCCTCAGGGCCTCTTAACACTCAGATGAAGCAAAGTCCAATGGCTCAAGGGGTCAAAAAGTTTCCCAGGTCCCTGAATTCATCTTTTTCTTTTAGGCCAAGTCGAACCAACTCGGAGAAGTTATATACATCTCAGTATTTAGAATTTTCTAGGAAAATTCAGTTTATGTGCAGTTTCCTAGTGTCATCTTGGCAGTTAAAATAAACTGTCCATTATTTTTTTCCCCTCAAGGTTGGGAGCAGAGCTCAGTGATAGAGAACTTGTCTAGCCTGGGGTCCCTGGTTACATTGCCCGCATGTCAGCAAACAACTTTTTTTTCTAGTGATGATTAAAGGTCTAGACTTCTTGTAAAGCTGTGTTCTGAGATATGCAAGGGTGTGAGAGGAGATGGAACAGGGAGAATGAGCGGCAATTAATCAAATTATTTCTTATAATGGTACTTGTATTCTTGTAGTCCAAGTCTAATTGCATTTGTAAACATTTCTTTTCTGTTATAAGCAATTCCAGATTAATGGGCTATTTCAAATGAGCCAAACTCTTCCATTTCTCTTTAAATGTGTTAATAATAGCTCACAGTGGCATTGTATTCTTACAGTCACAAGACAATTTCTTGGGCTATCTCTGTTGTCCCTTCTATTTATTCAGTAAAAGAATGATACTGATTAGAACATTAGTGGGCAGCCATTAATTAATGCTTTACTGACTTCCCTTATTAAAAAAGTCACAAGTTTGAAGGTAAGCCAGAAGCCCTTGGATTCTGCTTTCAGTTTCTGCAAAGATGAGAAATTTTGAGGTACTGATGGCAGTATTTCTATAGAAATGAGAAACAGTTGTCCACATATATCAAATGATATTTATTAGTAGAACCACTTCTGCAGAAGGTGTTGCTCCCAGTGTCCTAGAATTTGTTTTCCTCCTAGCCTGGACTATCTTTGTCTCAGAGCCTAGAATAGGAACTCTGTCATCCATGCTGACTTCTGCCCGAGGCTGTAACTTTCTAGAGATCAAAGTGACCTCCTGTCTGTGTTGTCACCATGAATGACAGGTCAGCATTGTGCAGTGCAGTAGATCAATTCACAGTACAAAAAATAATAGCTCTTTTTCCTTAGCTAGTAAAATCAAAGTGATGGTCTCAAACAACTTAATTTCATCCTTCAGGTACAAGTCCTTCTTGAGGCCACTGTAACTTAAGATGGTTAGGTTGTGGTATATATAATTGCTTCCTGGTTAACCATTTTACTGCTATGCATCAATTTTGCTCTACTTTTTTAATCTAATTATCATTTTAAAATAAGGCTCATGTCAGTATTTGAAAAATAAAAACAATTGGAGAGGGAACTGTTATGAACAAGAATAAGGGATCTGTATTCCTTGAATTTTAAAATAGTCATGAACCTTAGAAATCCACTATTCCACCTGGGGAATCATGTGATTAACTATTTTGCTTTAGTTGGTTATTACTCCTTCCAGAGCATTCACTTTGGCTCTTTACTGACAAAGACTACACATTTTAAAGTCCAACCTGCGGTGTTATTTTGTTTTCCAGTAGAAACCAAGAACCTCCCTATATTTCCATTGTACTATTATAGATTATAGCAACCATTCTGATGTTAATGTTAAGAATTTATATGTATGTACAATTTGATTAAGGTGTTCAACTTTAAGAACTATATTCAATAAAAACAGTAAAACTACTCACCCGATGGCAGCTGGAAGCAGACGGGGAGAAGGGCTGCGGTCCCAAAATGTAGTTCCCAAAAGTGCACCCCAATTAACCAATCCAATGTCTACCTCTTAAACTTCCATTACTTCCCAATAACATCCATAAATCTATCAATGGATTCATCCACTGATGAATTTAGATCCTGTGACCCAGTTATCTTCCAAAGCCCCACCTCTGAACACATGTGCCTTTTGGATCACATAGAAAAGGCTTCGAAGAAATAGCAAAATGTTAGCAGTTATATTTGGTAACAAAGGTTATGGAGAAATTATCCTTCTACAGTAATTTATGTGTTATATACATTTTAATTCTATCACTTTGAGCAAAAAAGTAGCTCTTAACTACAGAAAATATTTTATCAGGGGTTTTTTTGCTTCAAATGAAACTACTTATGTGAGGAAAAGAAAAATTATCCACAAAATACAGTAAATTTTATGCAACAAGAATGATTTAAGAATGAGGTGTTCTGGGTAACTGGAAGTGAACAGAGTCTATATGAGTGCAGAGCAAGAGTACATCAAAAGGAACACTACAAAGTGGCTTTCATCCAAACTTTTAAGACATTCTATTTTTCATGACTGGACCCAAACCAAAAATAGGCATCTCTCAATCCTGCACAGTAGTTACTAACCCACACTGCTTGCCTGTAAACATACCCAGATTCTCCTCCTTGTTCTCAACCACAGACTGGCTCTCTTGTATATGAAAACAACTTGAGAGAGTTATAGTCACTGAACAGTCTTGCCAGTGGAGGACAGAGGGCTAAAATTCCTCTTCCAGAGCGAAAAGTTCTTTTGGAAGAAGATATTTATGGCAGCAAAAAAAAAAAAAAAAAAGTGGAAGGAGGATGAGGACAAGGAAGAGAAGGAAAGAAAAGAAGACAAGAGAATAGAAAAGAAAAACAAGCTGTTAGGCACACTCTCATTTTGAAAATCGAGAAGCTGATTGCTGGAGTCAAAATGACTTATTCACCAGAAGGGAAATGCTACGTTCAGAATGCAGTCTCCTGACTCTTGCTCTGCCATTACAGTTATCAAAGCACTATCCAGAGTCCTCACAATACTCCCTATAGGACAAACAAGACCTGATGAAGACCAGTATCCCTGTGTCCAATCTGAAGTATTTGTTCTCTGGCTGATGAGTCTGTGTACAGTGTTTTAAATTCTGGAAGTTCTTATGAAAAGTGACAAACCAAATTATGAAAGCCTTTAAAACATCTAATGTACAACCTCTAAACAGCCATTGTGTTAAATGTCACAAGAGATTTTCATCTTAGTATTTAGTGCCTGGCAGGAGATGACTCAGTGCCATGGAATTTAATTTTAAATTGTTTTCAAATAAATTCAAAGGGATCAATAGCATGAAATTTTGGAAGGTGACAAGGGAGCTTTGGAGACTTGAGAGTTTTCAAAGCCATGTAACAAAGGTTACCTCTAACAGTCATGGGGATTTATCATGCTCTCCACCCTAATTGTCTCTAGAAGCTGTCAACCATGCTTTCCTGTGCAAGAAAATTAAATTGGAAATTCTTGTCACCTTTGCTTGACTGGGACCTCAGAGCACCAAACACCATATGCTTAGAAACTGTTCAAACATTCCTCTCTGGGGTTTGTCATTAAATCCTTGTTTTCTGGATGCCAAGGTTGAGGGTGCATTGGTCAAGGTCACCCAATGAGTCAGTGGCAAAGCTGGGAATACAACCCAGACTTTCTGACTCCCTCGCCCATCCCCTGACCAGAAAACCACATGCTCTTGACCAGGATGAAACGAGCTTGTCTGTCTCAGCATTCAGTGAGCTGGGGGAAAGAAAGTGCAATTCATCCATTTTCTTTTCCAACATTTATAAGTCATTTATTTCATCAGTTAATAGGCAAATCATTCCAGATCATTCTTCACACCAAAAAATCATTCTTTTTTATTAATTTGTCAAGGAAATACTACCTTAATTTGGAAGAGTAAGAAAAACCACTTTCCCCCATCACATCACATTGTGTAACATTGGTGGTGTGGCTGCGGTGAAAACCCACAGAAGCTGCTTCCTGTGCTCCACCGATGATTGGTTCTTTTGCCAGCTTCTCCATGTGGCCTTTCTTGTACTGGGGTCGGGCGTCCCGTGGTTCCTGGCAAAGGGAGGTCCCGGGGACAAGCCAGGCCTTGACGTGGCTATTCCTTCTGCTCTTTTGAATGCTCCCTGACCACAGAGAACCCAGTGCTGCTGCCAGCTGTACCCCACATGCCACTTGAAATGGAGCCAGTGGTGGCTGTCCAAAAAGGCGCCAGCCAGAGTCCAGGACAACTTTACTAGGGACAAGGGAAAAGCAGTACATCCATCTCCTGCAAACAACTGCAAGGGGAGAGAAAGGTTTCTAACACTCTGAACAGCAGGACAGGCCAGTGGGTAAAGTGTCCCACTTTATCTCATAACCATAAAGTTGTTTCTCCTAGGATTTTATACCTGTTGTGTTTGATCATAAATACTTCTTTCTCAAAATGAGCTAATCTGTTTACTCCCAAAGGCCTGTTGCCATTTTGGAGACAATTTTCCAAATTCTGGGTTGGGATTCCCCAACAGTCAATTTCATCCTTCTCCCTCTCTTGGCAGTTAGTCCTGGGGCTCTGGATGACAATGGGCCCCGAAGCTGTTAGCAGAACCACAAAGAAGCAGGATGGATCCAGGAAAGGAGAGAGATGTGTTATGTCACCAAGGCTCCTCTCTCCACACTGTTGTCGTCTGTTAAATCTCAGTCCAATCCAAACATGCTTCCAGGTCAGAGTCCCAAAGTCATTTCATGTCATTTCAAATTGTCACACTGCCCCCAGTAGTGTCACGCCTGCTCTTGCCACCCTAGCTGCCTGTCCTCTTCCCAGAAGAGATTCTGAGGCCTAAGCCCATCCCATGAACATTTCAGAACAAAGTCCTCACTGATTCATAGGTGGCTCCACATCAGTTTTCCTATGGTCCTTTAAATTGCAAACACTTAAAAGGCTGATCATCCTTGTCTTTCCCATCATATGTGTATCTAAATGCTTCCTATTCTTTATTTCTTCAGCTCTTTCTGCTTGCATAAGCCATCAAGTACTATGTTCCCACGAGAAGGAATGTTTGCTTAATGTGACAGCACTGGATGTACCCCAGGGAGAATGACAACATAATTTTGTTTACTATTCACTCTAAGTTCTAAAGAAGTAAACTTCATTAACTTTTCTGACAAAACACAAAGACTCTATTATATTTGCATTATCCTTAAAATTGAAAAAGAAAGAAAAAAACTTTGATGTCTCCAAGAGGGCAGGTTTTTTGAAGTTTCTGTTGCTCTATCCAGACGATCTGGAGGCTGATACTATCCTGCTGGGCCCCAACCTATACTGGAAATACTCCGGTACACAGGTCTGTGTGGTATCATAATAAATCTGCTGCCCCTTTGCGTGTATTCCATAGTCCAGCCAGCAGCTTGACTATCGGAACAAGGAGCGTTACATCCCTAATATTATGTAGGCATATGTTTTTCTTTCACAAGGTTACAGAACTATAAAAACATATATCTCATTCCAAGATATCCTTCAGCCAGCAAAACAAACAACAAAACAAACAAAAATCCCAATAAAACATTTACATAGCCTAGTGAAGCCTGACTTCAGTCATAGATTGTGCTAGAGAAGTCAAAACTGAAGACAGGGTCAGTCTGAGCAAGGTCATCTCTGGGAGAATAAGTCAGACTGAATGTCTCGATTTGAAATCTAAGAGAGAAGCTACAGGGGCTCGGGTCTTGATTCTCTGTCCTCATGGTAGAAATCTGCTCTTAGGATAAAAGATCATAAGGAAAAGAATCTGCAGAAATGATAATTTTAAAACTTTTTTTGGTTAAAAAAAAAAAACAAACCGGAAAACACAAACCAAAAGCCTGAATTAGACATTGGAGCAGATTACCTTTTTGTTGAAGGACCTATTAGCCCTCCCACCGCATGTGCTAAGGAAAGGAAATGGCTTGTAGTACAACTGTGTCAGTAAATACAGTCCCAGCCTCTGCGTCCAAAAGGAGTAGCAGGCAAGACTGACCAAAAACAGGAGTTTAAGGCCTTTCACATTCATTTAAATGTACTAAGAAAAGGTTAAATCTTCCATATATGTCAAATAGTCATCTTTTCTGCTTTATTTTAAACACGGTATTTGAAGATTCAAGAGTCAACAATGGGGCCCTACCGAGGTCCTGAGTTGCACAGAACAGGCCGAATCAGCCCGCTGCAGCCAGGCAGGTCTGCCCATGCCCTACCTAGGTCCTGAGTCGCACAGAATACAACGAATCAGCCCGCTGCGCACAGGAAGGTCTGTGCATGCCCTACCGAGGTCCTGAGTCGCACGCAAGATACCAAAGCACCCCGCTGCAGACAGGCAGCCACCTGGTTCCACACTACAAAGATGCAGAGGACACCAGACCACCAGACCAAGGTACTGAGTCCCACTGTTCCCGGCCCAAAGGTAGGGGCTTCTGAGCCACCGTCCCACTGCTCCTGGTCCAGAGGAAGGGACTTCCCAGTCACCATCCCTCCCGCTGCACCCGGCCCAGAGGAAAGGGCTTTTGGGCCGCCTTCTGCCCCGCTGCTCCTGGCCCAGAGGAAGGGGCTTCCAGGCCACCATCCCTCCCACCGCTCCCAGCCCAGAGGGAGGGGCTTCTGAGCCACCATCCCACTGCTCCTGGTCCAGAGGAAGGGGATTCCCAGCCACCATCCCTCCCACTGCTCCCAGCCCACAGGAAAGGGCTTTTGGGTCTCCATCCCTACCGCCGCTCCCAGCCCCTGTCCCACCTCTCCCAGCTCAGAGGAGGTAATCTGTGAAGGCGCTAACAGCCCCCCGCCCCAGTCGAAATGAGAAAACACATAAATAAGTCTCAAAACCAGACTTCCAGATCACCTACAGCAACCCCAAAGGGAAATGAGATGGAACACTCTGATACTCAACCACCTGGACCCACTGAACTGGCAACAAAAGGGGATCTGGAAAAAATGAAATCAGAAATAATTTCTCAGATAACAGGAGAAATTGTGCCCCTAGTGCAAGACATAATTAATAAATCTAGAGAGGAGCTCAGGAACATGATGGAATCCCAACATAAGAAACAAGTGGAATCCACAAAACAGATACAAATAGATTTCCAGGACATGAAAAACTCCATTGAAAGTCTACACAGCAGAATGAGCCAATGTGAGGACAGAATTTCAGATATAGAAGATAAGATTGCAATTAATGACCAGGAAAAGAAAAATTGCTTCTAAATTATAAGGAAACATGAGAAATTAATCCAGCAGCTGGTAGATGATGCAAAGAAGAATAACATAAGACTGATTGGAGTCAATGAAGAAACAGGAGAGAGTGCAGATGACATAAAAAAATCTCTTCACAGAAATAATAGCAGAAAACTTCCCAAGCAGGGGAAAAGAGCTTGGCATACAGATAAGTGAGGCATATAGGACTCCAAAGAGCCTTGATCAAAAAAAAATCTACACATAAGCATATAATTGTTAAGATTCCAGAAACACAACAGAAGAACAAAGTTCTACAAGCAGTCAGAGAAAAGAAACAAACCACAAATAAAGGAAAGCCCATCAGAATCACAGCAGACTTCTCAATGCAAACCATCAAGGCAAGAAGAGCTTGGAGTGACATATTCCAAGCCCTAAAAGAAAACAGCCTCCAATCCAGATTGATGTACCCTGAAAAACTATCTTTCAAAATGGATGGAGAAATAAGATACTTTCATGACAAAGAGCACCTTAGGAACTTTGTGAATACCAAACCAGCACTCCAAAGAATTTTACACAATATCCTAGGAACAGGCATTGAGGATCACAACCCCAGGAAGCAAAGCAGAATGAATCCATCTGGCATGACAAGAAATTAAATGGAAAGGGGGAGAACCCAACAAAAAGAAAAAGTCATGGCAATGACAAGTCAATACGTTTCAGTTATAACCATCAACATTAATGGTGTCAATTCACCAATCAAAAGAAATAGACTGGCAGAATGGGTCAAGAAGCAAAATCCAACAATATGCTGCATACAAGAAACACACTTAATTCAAAAGGAAACTCATAGACTGAAAGTTAAAGGGTAGAAAACAATACTCCATGTGACAGGAACACGAAAAAAAGCAGGAGTAGCTATCCTCTCTGCAGATCAAGTAGATTTCAAACCAACACTGATTAAGAGAGATGAAGAAGGACACTACATCCTTGTAAAGGGAACAATCCAAGAGGAAGAGATGACTATCATAAATATCTATGCACCAAACACTAGTGCACCCAACTATATAAAACAAATACTAACAGACATGAAAAGTCATATATGCACTAATACAATTGTAGTGGGGGACCTCAACACCCCACTGTCACAAATAGATAGATCAACTAGACAAAAAATAAGTAATGAAATACAAGAACTAAATCAAACTCTTGAACAAATGAACTTAACAGATGTTTACAGAGTCTTCCACCCCACAAAATCAGAATACACATTCTTCTCAGCTGCACATGGGTCATTCTCCAAAATAGACCACATACTCACACATAGAACATGTTTAAGTAAGTGCAAAGGAAGTGAAGTTATCTCATGTATATTATCAGACCATAGCGTGATGAAATTGGAGATCCATAGCAATTGAAACTCAAAAAATTTCATAAACACATGGAAATTGAACAACACACTTCTGAATAACCAATGGGTCACAGAGGAAATTAAAGAAGAAATCAGACAGTTCCTGCAATTAAATGACAATGACAATACAACGTATCAGAATCTATGGGACACAATGAAAGCAGTCTTACGAGGGAAATTCATAGCAGTGAATACGCATATTAGGAAAACAGAACAAGCCCAATTAAACAACCTGATGCTGAATCTCAAGCTTCTTGAAAAAGAAGAGCAGGACAACCCCAAAGCTCATACAAAGAAGGAAATTATAAAGATCAGAGGAGAAATCAATACAATGGAGACTAAGAGAACGATACAAAAACATCAATGAACCCAAGAGTTGGTTCTTCAAAAGAATCCACAAAATTGACAAACCTTTAGCCAACCTTATCAGAAAAAGGAAAGAAAAGGCCCAAATCCATGCAATTAGGAATGAAAAGGGTGAAATCACAATGGACCCAGCAGAAATCCAGAGGATCATCAATACCTACATCCAGAACCTATAGGCCAATAAGATGGAAAACACAGAAGAAATGGACAGATTCCTAGATACATATGAATTACCAAAGTTGAACTAAGAAGACCTAAAAATTCTGAACAACCCAATATCAACCATTGAAATTGAAAATGTAATTAAAAACTTATCAACTAAGAAAAGCCTGGGCCCTGATGGCTTCACTGCTGAATTCTATAAGGCATTTAGAGGAACTACTGCCACTACTGTTGAAACTATTCAATGAGATTGAAAGGGAAGCAATACTTCCAAATTCATTCCTGGAAGCAAGCATCACCTTGATCCCCAAAGCAGAGAAAGACCCAACCCAAAAGGAGAACTATAGGCCAGTCTCACTAATGAACATAGATGCAAAAATCCTTAATAAGATAATGGCAAACAGAATGCAGAAGATCATCAAGAAGATCATAGACCCTGATCAAGTGGGATTCATCCCAGGGATGCAGGGATGGTTCAATATATGCAAATCAATCAATGTAATACACTATATCAATAGAGCCAAGGACAAAATCCATATGATTATATCCATGGATGCAGAAAAAGCATTTGATAAAATCCAACATGCATTTATGATAAAAACCCTACAAAAAATTGGAATAGATGGTCTCTACCTCAAACTGATAGAAGCCATCTATGAAAAACCAACAGCCAATATCATACTAAATGGTCAAACACTGAAATCCTTCACACTAAAATCAGGAACAAGACAAGGATGTCCACTATCACCACTCTTGTTCAATATAGTTCTGGAAACATTAGCCATGGCAATTAGACAAGAGAAAGAAATAAAAGGAATAAAGATAGGAAATGAAGAATTCAAATTGTCATTCTTTGCAGATGACATGATACTGTATAGAGAAGACCCCAAGCACTCCACCAAAAGTCTTCTAGACTTAATAACCAAATTCAATCAAGTAGCTGTTACAAGGTCAACACACAAAAATCAATAGCTTTCCTCTACACCAATGACAGACTCACTGAGAGAGAAATAGGGCAAATAATTCCTTTCATAATAGCATCCAAAACACTGAAATACCTAGGAATCATCCTAATGAAAGAAATCAAAGACCTCTTCTCTGAAAACTATGGCACTCTGAAAAGAGAGATTGAAGATGATATCAGAAAATAGACAGACATCCCCTGCTCCTGGGTAAGAAGGATTAATACAGTGAAAATGGTCATACTTCCAAAACTGCTATAAAGATTTAATGTAATTCCAATTGAGATCCCAGCAGCATACCTCATGGACCTTGAGACAACAATCCAAAAATTCATTTGGAACAAGAAGAGACCCAGAATAGCAAAAGCCATTCTAGGTAACAGAGACATGGCTGGGGGTATCACAATCCCCAACCTGCAACTCTACTACAAACCTACTGTGATAAAAACAGCATGGTAGTAGCAAAGAAACAGACCTGAGGACCAGTGGAACAGATTAGAGGATGCAGAAACAACACCAGACACACTCAGCCATCTCATCTTCGACAAAGGAGCCAAACACCCTCACTGGAGGAAAGATAGCCTCTTTAATAAATGGTGCTGGACAAATTGGGCTTCAACTTGCCAAAGATTAAAACTAGTCCTGTATCTCTCACCATGCACTCAACTAAAATCAAAATGGATTAAAGATCTAAATATTAAAATAGAAACGCTGAACCAGTTGGAACAGAGGTTAGGTAGAACCCTTGAAGACATCGGTGTAGGAAAAGATTTTATGAACAAAACTTCAGTTGCCCATGAACTAGCACAAACCATGAACAAGTGGGATCTCTTCTTATTAAAAGGCTTCTGCATGGCAAGAGAAACCACCAGCAGTGTGAAGAGACAACCCACAATGTGGGAAAAAATCTTCACCTGCTCTTCCTCTGACAAAGGTCTACAATCTTGAATCTAGAAAGAACTGAAAAAGATCAGACTTCCCAAATTTAAAGACCCAATCCGAAAATGGGCATCTGAAATGAACAGATATTTCTCAGACAAAGAAGTAGAAATAGCAAATAAATACATGAAAAAATGTTCAGCATCACTGGTCCTTCGAGAGATGCCAATGAAAACAACGCTGAGATTCCACTTCACTCCAGAAAGAATGGCTGCTATCATGAAATCAACCAATAACAAATGCTGGTGGGGCTGTGGGGAAAGAGGAACCCTGCTCCACTGCTGGTGGGAGTGTAGACTGGTGCAACCACTGTGGAAATCAGTATGGAGATACCTCAAAGAACTAGGACTAGAAGTCCCATTTGACCCCACTATTCCACTGCTGGGGATCTTCCCCAAAGAATTAAAAGAATCATATTACAGTGATGTATCTGTGCCCATGTTCATAGCAGCACAGTTTGTAATAGCTAAAACTTGGAAACAGCCCAAATGCCCATCAACTGGAGACTGGATAAAGAAAATGTGGTTTTTTTATAAAATGGAGTACTACTCAGCCATAAAAAATGAGAAATTAGAGACATTTATGGCTAAGTGGATGCACATTGAGGTGATACTCTTAAGTGAAATAAATAGGACACACATGTGTAAATACCAAATAGTTTCTCTGGTGTGAGAAACTGAAAGTGTAAATAAGGACTAAATGTATAATAGGTAATGTGAAATAGGAAGAAAAGGGGCAAAGGGGAAGGAAGTGGGAGGGCTAGGGGAAAGGATAGAAGGGAATAGGATTAATATGAGAGAATGGAAAAATAGGAACAAAATCTTTGTAAATAGGGAGGAATGGAGGGGCTGAAGGGAGGACCTGGGCAAGGGTGAAAAATAAGAACCAAGAGAGACTATGTAAAAGTGCAAATTTCCAATGTGAATGTCATTATATTGTATACCTAAAATGTACCAATGATTAGAATGAATAATCGATAGTGTAAAATAGGAAGAAAAGGTTCAAAGGGGTAAGGGTAGTGGGAGGGGCAGGGGAAAGGAAAGAAGGGAAAGGAAAAAATGATGAGAAATGGAAAAAATGGAAATAAAGTCTTTGTAAATAGGGAAGGGTGGAGGGCATGAAGGGAGGGCTAGGAATGGGGAAAAAATAAGAGCCAAGATGCATTATGTAAAGGTACAATTCCCAATGAGAAATGTAATTGTGTTGTATACCTACAATGTACCAATAAAAGAATTTAATACAAAAAAAAAAAGAGTCAACAATGGTGAGAAGGCTTCCTTTGTGGGACTTTCTTGTTCTTTTTCCCTCTAATATAATGATATTTCTGGTGTAACATACAGGTTGGAAAGGAAGGATGTGAATGGGAAGGAAAAAAGACTTAAAATTTACACTCTATAAACTGAAGTATATTAGGAGGTTGAGCTTTTTTTTGAAAAGGGAAACTTTGGTGTTTAATCCTCTTATTCTAATAAGATATGAATAACATAGTATTTAAAATACTAAGTCATTCCGAAGTTGGCAATTCAGTGGCATTAATTGGTGCATAACTATTACCTCATTATACCCAAAACATTTTCATCATCCTCAATTAAAACTCAGGATTCATTACCCAATAAATTCCCCATACCTCCTTCTCCAGACCTTGGCAAGCTTTTGTCTGTTTTCTTTCTCTGTGAATTTGCCTACTCTAGGTACTTCATCTAACTTGGGATCATACAATATTTGTTCTTTTGTATGTGATTTCTTTCACTAAAAAAGTTTTCAAGGTCCATTTATTTTGCACCACATAGGAAATTTCGTTCCCCAAAACAAGCATACTCCTACATGTAATAAAAAAAAAAAATTTGTTCTGTCTTCCTAGAAAACCCTTGTTCTCTAGAGTTTGTTAAATCTCCATAAAGGAAAGTAAAAGCATGTTTGAGCTTACCTGACTTTGTTAACTTAGGGTCTTCTGAGTACATAGAAGCTTTTTCCTATTGCCTAAGAAGCCCAAATTGCTTCTGAGTTTTGTTTTAATTTTTCTTTGAGATCTTCTGGTATTAAGAACTGACAAGCTCCTGTGTTAAAACCAAAAAAAAAAAAATCTTACATTCAGTTACTATGGTCAACCCTAAAAGCATTTTAGCTATCTATCTATGACCATGACATAAATATTTGTTGTAATTTTTAATCAATTTAATCAGGAAGGAGTACAATGTGTAGGCCTTGAACATTTAACATAACCTATGTTTATAACCCCTGCCTTTCCTGTCACATTTCAGTATAGTGTTTTGCAAGCCCATCAAGCCCAATGCCATCTTTTTACAAGAAATACTTTGAACCAGGCATGGTGACATGTACCTGTAATCCCATGACTCTGGGAGGCTGAGGCAGAAGGGTCACAAGTTCAAGTCCAGCTTGGGAAATTTAGCTACTTAGCAAGACCCTGCCTCACAATTAAAAATAGAAAAGGTCTGGGGCTGGGGATTTAGCTCAGTGGTACCATGCCTGCCTCGCAAGTACATGGTCCTGAGTTCACTCCCTGGTACCACAAAATGATAATAACAATGATAATAATAATAATAATAATAATAATAGAAAAGGGCTGAGGTTATAGCTCAGTTCAAAGGCCCTAGTCTTAATCCCCAGTACCACAAAAAAAAAAAAAATGTTTTGTTAAGCTTTCTTCTGAAATGGAGGTTCCTAGTCACTATACATATATGCATCCATTAAGTTTTTAAATTTGAAATGATACCTTAAGCATAATATAAATTTTTTAAAAAGAAAATGGCTTTTAATATAATGATATATATTCTAATATGTAAATGCTTGAGAATAACTATATTGTGAGACATCATGAAGTGGTCAGGAGCTGTATTTAGTTGGAGAATCATCTTTGAATTCACCAACTACAAACACAAACCAAGATGAATGTGCTACGTAAACAACTAAATGTGTTGAGCAATGCTGTGATTTACTAACAGTTATACAAATTTCCACAATAACAAATTTTTTTAACAAAAGGTCTGAACAAAACTAAAATACAAACCTTTAGTTCTAGAAAATTTGGAGTTTATTAACACTGCAATAAATACATTGTGTTTATATGTAAATTGAAGTTAGGCTATTGGTTTGAATAAGTATACACAGGTTTCTCCAAACTCAAGACTGTCCTCTTGGACATAAGAGAGTTAAATGGGAGCCAGTCCTTCACTGTGCAGGACTATTCCAGAACTGCATAATATTACCATCCCTGACACCTGCCTTGTAAATGTTAGTGATGACCCCCACTCAGTGTGACAATAAAAAATTAGACTCACAAATTTTTTAAATGATTCAGAGGGGAAATAGAACTGGTCTGGTCTTTTTAGAAATGGGAAGCCATCAGATAATCCTCTGTGTCTCTATGACTTCCCAAGTGTCATAGCACACATGATTTGCATTGTTGGGTCTGGAGAGAGACACACCTACGGACAAATTAGGCAGGGAGTAGTTCCTTCCATGTTTTCAGTCTATTGGGTAATTTTTGTCTTTGTCCACATAGTGGGCCTGAGATTCTTAGCCTCTGCCTTTCTCTTGGGACAGTCCATCTACCATCTGTGCTAAGCTTCCTAAATGTCAGAAAGTACAATTTTACTGTGGATACTCATAAGCTGAACATGTAAATTATGTCATTACAGCTTCAAAAAGGGGTCAAACTCTCTTCTATTTCATTTTTCCCTTCAAAGTTTACCCTTAATTGCAGCCTCTAGACCAAAGCTGCAAGTCTTGGCATAGCTCCTATACTATTAGAAAAAGAGTCTACTAATTTCTTTCTGTCCAGTTCACTTCCAACCTGTTTCCATGCCCATACTGCTCTCCTCAACATCAGCCTGAACCAAACCAGGAGGTTTTCTGCTTTCTGTGAGTACCACAATTATCAGAACTGAACTTTCCACTTTCTAATACCTCAGCCTCCTAATCACTCTCTGAAGTGACCAATCTCATCATGTTTCAAAAATATGAACCTGCTTTTTTTTTGATACAGGGTCTCACTACCTAGTCTAGGCTGGCCTTGAACCCACTGTGTAGCTCAAGCAGCAGGTTCCCTTCATGCCTCCCTGTTCCTGTCATTTATATGAAGTAGATTGGGGAGGTGACATTTTATTAATGAGGTCATTGATATCACAATGAAGTACAGAGAGATTGGTTGATTTGCCAATTATTATTATTATTATTATTATTATTATTATTATTACACAGCCAATAAGTAGTAGGACTGGGAAAATACCACAGGTTTTTGTTCGCTTATTTGTTGTTTTTTATCTTAATTTGTGAAGTTTTTCAGTCATCTGTTCAGTAACTCCATGAAAATAAAAATCTCTTCAGTGAACTAATTTATATTTACCCTTTCACAAACCTTTAAGATTTAGCAAGTCTCTCAAAAAGCCTTCATGCCTTTCTTTTTGTCAGTACAGTTGGAAAACCGTTCATTTTCCAGTCTATCATCATATTTCCAGAAGTGCCTCTGCCCTTCTGATGGTTTAAGGGTGCCCTTCTTTTGACCTTTTAACATTATTATTTTTTTCTGAATATACAGAAAGCAGATTTGCCACCCCAAGAAATACATAGATTCTATATTTGGACACATAGGTATGGTAATCATTTCCATTTTATTTCTGAAGCATAATATAGACCAAAGAGCACTTTGGACTTGAGAATTCTCAGAACAGCCATCACTGCATGTTCAACATCCAACAGAGGAGCCAGCTTTCTATGCATTTTAATCTGTTCCTTTGACATTTTCTCTACCCTAAAAACCCTGCAAACTTCAAAGCCTAGTTTGAATGCTGCCTCTTCTATTATTAGTCAGTTGTCTCCAGAAAAATAGAGCCAGTAGGAGATTACACACAAACAGACACACAGACTTAAAAGAATTTCCTCAAGTGGTTATGGAGGCTGAGAAGTCCCATGATCTGCCATCTCCAAGCTGGAGACCCATGAAAATGCCTGGCATGATCCCAGTCTGCATCTGAAACCCTGATGGGGAGCAGGAGAACCAATGGTGTAAGTTCTAGGTCAAGTCCAAAAATAGAAACTATCTGGTATAAGTCCCAGTCCAACAGCAGGAAAAGATTGACATCCCAGCTCAAGCAATCAGGTGGAGAGAGGGAGAGAGAGGTCTCCTTTCCTCCACATTTTTGTCCCATTCAGTCCCTCACCTTAACAGACTGTATTAGATTGGGTGATGTCCTGCCACACTGGGGAAAGCAATCTTCTTTACTCAATCTACCAATTCAAAAGTAATCTCCTCCAAAAGCATTTTCACAGACATACCCAGAAAGAACATTTAACCGGATGATCTGGCCACCCTCTGTCACGTTGACACATAAAACTCCCCATCACATCTATGAAGTCTCCCAACTTCCAACATAATACCTCTAATTTTCCCATTGCACATTATCTGTTTAGCACTTATTTAATTTTCCTATATAGTACAGCTAATTGCTCACAAATGTTTGTTACATTCACTCTTATTTATACTTCACTAAGTAGTACTCATTTCCTTGCTTACCAGTGTTCTTGTAACCCATTACTTCTTTCTGAAATCATTGTTCTTCCTTCTGGAGTAACTTCTGTGACAGCATCTGTGGGTGACAAATTGTTTGAGTTATATATGTTCCCATTAGGAAGATCTTGGCAGAAAATAACAGCAAAATCTATATGCAAATGTTTTTGTTGTTCTTGTTTACAATACTGGGGAACCAAGCCCAAAGCCTCATATAAACTAGGAATGCACTACTCCACCACTGAGTCACATACCCATCTCCTCAAATTGTTTTTAAAACAAATAAATTCAATGAGCTCACTTACCAGGAGGTCTGAGATAGGGAAGCCCCATGACATGTAAATCAAAAGTCCTTCTCATCCCCCACTCTGTGTCCTCTACCTTTCCATTCTTCCCTAGGGTTAATTTCCTTCTGAACAATGGATACCACAGTCCCAGAATTACAGGCAGATGTGACAGTGTCCAAGTGATGTGGACTCTACCTCTTTCTTTCTCAAAGGAAAGGAGACTTTTCACATAAGCCAGCCAGTAGACTTCTCTCATCTAATTGAACAGGACTAAGTCACTCAGCCCTTTATAAACCAACCACTGTCAGAGACTAGGATTATTACAATTAGTGCACACTAATTAAGATTCAACCTTTGTGAGCCCAAAGGTGGTGACAAATACACCATCGATGTGAGATGTAGTTGATCCTTGGTTTGTTGGAGAACACTTGTGGGAAGGGCTCACCAGAACTTACTTAGTCACCACACGGAGTTATGCTTGAACTAGGCTGAGCAGGATGCAGCTCGAGGGGTGGAGCCCTGGGACAAAGAGCTTGTGTTTATGCTGCTCTCATATTTACAGGAAAGTGTGTAGGAATACTTCACCAGGACTATAGGCATGGGAATTTTGAGCCAGGGGATTCTTGAGAACACATGGTGCAACTTTGACTTCAGTCACATGGGAGTGACTAGGAAACTTTTCTTCCTAGTTCTGGCGTCAACTACAGACCCCAAGCTCCCCTGGTAAGCCAGTTCATTGCTAGGGTCACCAAGAGAGCAAAGGACGAGATCCTGGAATGTGTGACAGTTTGTCTCGCCTCATCCCTGAATTGCATGGGTGAATTGCACAGGGTTCTATCAGCAAGAGAGAAAACCCACTGAGTAAGCGAGAAGGTACACTCTGGACCATGACTACTTGACACCCTCACCACCCACCAACAGGAGCTAAATCTTAATTCTGAACTTGGGTTTTGTTCTTTCACTGAAGATTTGACCTCATTGTCTTCTGTCATCCAGTATTGAAAGGAAAAAAACTGAGGTTGGATTCTCTAGAGTAATTTTTGTAATTTTTTAATGTAGATGAGAGCCAAAATGTTATAACTTTGTGTGAATTTGTAAGGTGGTTTCCTCTTGTTTGGGACAGGCTTTTAGATCTTAGAGGTCTTTTTTTCATGTGATTTCTTTTGTTATTTATTTGAGGAATGCCTTAATTATCTCTTTTATTCATCTAGACCCATCCAGAGCAGCCACATATCATTTAAAAAATCTTTGTAACTTGCAGATATTTCATCCAGCTCTCCTTTCTTGTATATTTTTCATCCTTTTTTTCCTGTGTACTCCACCTGGATCCTCTTTCTAGATTTCTACTTAGCTCTTTAGTTTTGTCTTTCCTGCTGCTGAGCCTGCTATTGAAGGTCTATAAAATAAACTTTATTTTTGAAATATAGCATGCATACAAAGTGTACAAACTGAATGTGTACAAGTTGGTGAAGAATCACACAGCAATCTCACTGATAAAGAAAAGGCTATACCAAAAAATGCTGTCTTTCTTCCTTTAAGACATTAGTATACTTGATCTTCTCTCTTCCTCTCTGTTTTGCTGTCCCTGCTTCTCTCTCCTTCAGTCCTCCTCCTCCTTCTTCTTCCTCTCTCTCTCTCTCTCTCTCTCTCCCAGTACTAGGAAATGAGCCCAGAACCTTCACACTGACTACATCCATAGCCCATGTTTTCGTTTTTCTTTTGGGACAGTCTTCCTAAGTTGCTAAATTGCTCAGACTGGACTCAAACTTCTGATCGTCCTGCCTCATCCTCCTATAACATAGGGATTATATGCAGCAAAGTACTGCTAACCCTTCTTTTTTTGTTGTTTTTGTTTTTGTTTTTGTCTTGTTTGTCTGTTTTTCTGAGACAGGGTCTTGCTTTGTAGTTCAGGCTGGACTAGAACTCATGGCAATACTCCTGCCTCAGCCTCCAGAGTACTGAGATTACAGGCATGTGCCACGACACCTGGATTGCTAGATTCTTCTTTGAGAGCAGCTGTTCTGGTCCTAAGGCAGAGTTTGGTTCAAATGAGTTACATATGAGTTATCTCTCCAAAGATCTAGCTCACTCTGATACTGTTGATTTTTCTAATTATTCCTTCTTGCTCATGTAATCATTTTACTCACCCTTCTTTCTTCTGGGTGAAGATAGTAGATAGGTATACTGTTTCCTCAGCCTCATGCCTTTCCTGCTGTTCTCAAAGGCATTGTCACTCACTTTTCTAACTGGGGACTGAGGAGAATAATCTCAAGAAATGGAGCACACAACTTGCAGCTTTCATGTGGATCTTATGAAAACTAAATGTGAGTCCTTAAAAATTATCTAGGTCTTCCAGAAACTAGAAAATTTTGTGACTAGCTCAATGTAACAGATGCTTACCAATTGCCTATCTTTTTACTGTTATTGTTCAATCAATCAATATTTATTGATCACCTACTCTGCTCCAGGCTCTGTTTTAGGAGCCATAGTCATATAATAAGTAAGATGACACCTTGCTTTGAAGGAAATTCCCATGGAGTTAAAAGGGAAAGGCGTACAGAAAGAAATAAAGCAAATAACAGAAAGGGGCATGTGCCCTAGAGCAGTGTAAACAAAAGACATCGGGTGATGTTGTCAAAAGAGGGAGATCACACTCAGATCAGTAAACCAGGATGGCTTCATGGAATATGGAATTTAAAATGAACTTTGAAGCTTGGTAGGAATTGGGCCGAGATGAGAAAGAGAGAACACTGCATAAAGAGCAGAGTGGAACTAGAGTGTGCAAAATAGATAGTTGTGACTGGGATGAGAATAGAGATTAATAAGGAGAGGTAAATTTTTAACAAGAACAACAAAAGAAATCGGTCTGTATCCACTACACTTATAGGTTACAACTTTAACCAATAGCCAGAAGAAGCTGTAACATCCAAAATGAGCTATTTTGTAGAATAGTATGTTTCCTCAATAAAAATAAACGACATGTTTTGTTAGTCCAGTTTAACCTGGATCAAATGCTTTAAGTCAATGCAAAGTGCTAATATGAATCTTTCTCTTTAAAGAATCTTTTTAATGAATGGATTTGAGACAGCAAAAACTTGCCCAGAGTTTTCCTAAGTGCAAGTATGGATATGCTAAGGTAAACACTGATGATTACAGAATTAGTTCTGGCTGAAAGGAACAGGGAAGGTTTCATGGAAAGTGTACATTTAGGATAGGACTTGGAAGGTGAGCTGTGCTGGAAAAGATGGAGTTGGGAAGACCAAGCTCAACTCTCTCTGTAGTGCTCAGTCAGGATGAACAAGAGCTCACTGAGAGTTGGTAATTCTAGAGACACTGCCTTTCATCTGACCCAGCCAATTAATTATAGGTATTAAATGAAAATTTTCATTAACATTCAAAGGATACAATTATAGCAAATTAAGTTTAAAAAATCCCAATTGGTTTTATTTGGGATTCCAAAGTCAAGCGACACTTCATTCCATACGTTTTTCTGATAAGCTGAGGAGAGGAGGTTGGTTTCATAATTAGAAAACAGGAAAAAAGTAGAAAAAGAAAACAAAAAGCAGATTAGTCATTTCACAATGACTTTCCTTATAAGGCAGGGACAGAGAGACAGAACAATAGAAAAAACTCACTGGTAAACATCAGTTTAAATCAGCTTCTCTCTCTCCTCTCTCTCTCTCTCTCCCTCCCTCCCTCTCCCTCTCTGTAAGAATTAAAGCATAGGGAAGTTCATTATCCTGATTGGAAACTGGCTTGTTTAGAAATTTAGCTAATATCTCTCTCCCCAATTTTGGGGAATATCAGATAACAATTTAGTTTGTGTTTGGTGATACAGAACTTTAGTATGAGTGACTGTATTTTTATTTTAGCCAGGTCTGTTTGGGGGATAGGCCAAGAGCTTAAACCAAAACAATGCCCTTCTGTAATTTGTATTTAACAAGCATAAAGTGCTATGATGGATAAAAAAATTGAGTCCTGTGAAACTCTTCACATATTCAAATATTTGTCCTTTAAAAATATTATTATTATTAAAGTAATATTTCATGTGACTGCTATTCTCATAATGTGGGAAAAGAGAGAGGTTGTGGAAGGCTTTTGGGGGATGCAGATGATCTCTTGGCAAGCTGGAAATCTAGAGAGGGCATTCCAAGTGGAGAAAGCAGCATGTAAATGTGGTGACAGACAATACGATGTGATCAAGAAATGCCAGCAGCTCTGAAGAACTGAAGTACAGGAAGTCTAAAGGAGTGCAGTGACTATAATGAGGTATGAGCCACATCTTCTAAGACCTATATACCACCTCCCCAGCCTAAAAACAATGGCAGTCATCACAGATAAGCACATGCCTTAGATAACCACTTGGAAAAAGAGATGAGGGGGAGGGAGTTGGAAGGCAGAAAAACCAGTGCAAGTTCCACTGCAGTCAGAGCAGGGCAGGGTAGTAACCAAGTTGTCACAGCAAGCAGGAGAAAGAACCTATGTTTGAACTGCCTGCTTATGTCATTAAGATCTCTCACCACCCCATTTTTCAGAACACTGCTCAAGCCAATTCTATAAACCATAGACTCAAGAATAAGAATATCACATACATTGAGGAAATTTTAATTTAGCTTTCCTGAGAGCTGGAAACCCACCTCTGCAAAGTTCAGCACATTCCTCAAAGCTGCTCTCACTTCCTTGTGTGGCTGACTCAGGCAGCAAGAAAAGGCTCCGTTGCTAAGACAACTCCATCCTAGGACTCCACACCACACAGCCCTCTCCTGTGCTGTCAGCCTAAACTCTCAGGGATTGCTTGGAAAATTACAAA